>NC_051176.1:197225476-197337976 GCF_013339695.2 Rhipicephalus sanguineus
TGAATTTTCAAATAGGGTAAGAGACTCACTTGACTTTAATCAACCTAGAGAGCGAGCTGTCTTCACAAAAGGGTACTATCATTCACACTACGCAAAGGGTACTATCATATCACAAAAGGGTACTATTTTCGAAAAAAAAAAGTCACAGTTTCGCCGCAACGGCGAAGCAATGAATGCGATAGCAATAAATTGGAATGTAACGCAAAGAACGGAAAGCAGCTCGAAATTGCCAGCGCGTCGCTCGAGCCCAAAGGAAGCACGAAAAGAATGCACACAGGACGAGCGCAAACTATCATGCGTCACAGCTCGACACTAGAAGCGCACTGCTCAAACATAAAGCAGGACGCACGAAACGAACGAACAGGTACACACAGGACGAGCGCGAACTGTCACAGTTGTTACTTATTTCTGTTTGAACAGCGCACTAAACGCGGCCGCTGCGAAGTGACCTTCGTACGCTCTGTGGCTTCAGCTCGGACATCGCGGGGAAAGCACAAGACATACAACCAATACAACCGCCCGCTCCACCCCCCCCCCCCCCCCCCCCCCCCCGGCCGCCCCTTTCTTTCCTCTAGATAAGCGCACGAAGGCGACCACGCCCTGTAACCAACGGCGTTCGCAGGAGCGGGGCGATGATCTTTAAAGCGCGCAACGCGCGCACATCGCGCCATCTATGTGGCGAAGAAGAAAGCATGCCGAAGGAAATAGTATATATAAATAGTTGGCCGTTAGCAGGCTGAAAGACGGTACTGTTCGTGGCGTAACCATCTAACACTGCTCGCTGGAAAGCGAGAGGTCGCCCGTTCAATTCAGCGCATCGGAAAGTTTTTCTTAATTATTTTTCTTTGTGGCTTTTATATATATATATATATACACATATACATATACGGTGAATGACGGCAGCCGGCGACGGCAAAAATCAGCCGAGACTGTCCATATAATTGCTATCGCAATAAAACGCCGGCTTAGATTCGAATAAATATGGTAATGTCAAGGGGCCTGCTGAAAGAACGGTAGTGCGATTGGCAACAGGACCCCAGAATCTGTTCTATATATCTAATCAAAATTACCAAAAAGGGAGCGTGCTCATGTAAAGTAAATTCACCGAAGATTAATGATGGTGTGGTACATGTGCATATGGGGGGGGGGGGGGGGGGGGGTAGGCTATCCCAACTCATGACCGGCAACTTACTGCTGTCCTGAAAACCAAAGTGTACAGTTATCGAATTTTACCAGTATTACATAAAGGGCAGAAACTTGGAGCATAACAAATAAACTTGGACCACACAGCATGCGATGGAAAAAAAAAAGGATAGGTGGAACATTGAGAGACAGGAAGAGAGCAGAGTGGATCAGAGGAAAAACAGGGGTAGCTAATATCTTTGTTGACATTAAGAGAAAAAAGTGGGCATGGGCAGGTCATGTGTTGCATTGGGTAGATAGCCAATGGTCAGTGAGAATGATGGAATGGATACCAAGGGATGGAAAATGAAATCAAGGCCAGCAGAGGGCTAGGTGGGGTGATGAAATTAAAAAAAATTGCAGGGATAAAATGGAATCAGCTCGCACGGCACAGTGTACATCGAAGATCATTGTGAGAGGCCTTCATCCTGCAATGGACATATATTTAGTATGACTGCCAGTTGGGCATGTTGGTAAAGGTTCATGATGTTCAAAGCACTCCGTCCTGTGTCCTTTCTAAGTCTTCGTACATATTGCGCTTGTTTCATCATGGACATGTATATATAGACATGATGAGTGTGCATTAATGCTGACATTCCAGTAGTGTTACAGTAACAGAAGGTAAAATATATTTATGAAAGATATAAGCTTGAGAGAAAAGCTATGAGTATTTTGTTCAATGCTAAAGGGTCATTCTGAAAGTTTATATTTCAAGCCATTTAAATTTTTTTAAATATCTAGCAGGTGTTTCGAAGTTATCAAATCAATACCCAACATACTTAAGGCACCATTAAAATCTCTAATAAACCTCTATATGTCTTTGAAGCAATGCGTATGATGTCGGCCGCAAAAGTTTGTGGGATGTGCAGCGCGTGGCGGAGCAACAGAAAACTGCATTGCTGCGTCACGTACCGTGATGCGGCGGGTGTTGAGGCTAGCGGCCGCAGCCTCCGCGATTATATCCGGCAACGGCACGTTGTCTAAACGCGCCGTCGCTAATCGCCGAGGCCAATAGCCTCAACACCTGCCGCATCGCGGTAGGTGACGCAGCAATGCAGTTTTCCGTCGCTCCGCCACGCGCTGCACATCCCGCAAACTTTTGCGGTCGACAGTACATTGATGCACTGCTGAAAATGCCTGATAGATGTCTAAACTCCTTTGAAGGTGCCGCTACGTGTGTTAAAGGGACCGACAACCGATTTTTATGGTACCTGTTTTTTTTAGTGCAATGGAAAGCTTACCGTTTGGAGTGTCTAATCACGGAATGGTAATGCAGAAGATTTTGTGAAACATTTATTATCAGAATTTTTCAATCTGCGGCGACTGTGAAGTCGTACACACAACACATATGCGGCAAACAGTGGGAGGTGAGCGTGACAGGGGTTCGTGTTTATGCACTGTGGTTTGCTGCACATGCATGCACTCCGCTTGCATGTGCCGCGGCTCGACATATTCCACTAGTTGCCGCGAAGGCAGCGTCGCTCCTCAGCGTCAACTCCTTTTACCTCATAAGCGGCACAGAACAGAGCAGGGATGGATAATAACATACATACTCTATTATTGAGCACCAATTATGGTGCGCATAAAAGCATCAGACTACGTACAGCAAGCGGAACGACTCCATAGTGCAGCATTAAGGCTCTTCTGCTTGGCTTCTTTCGTGTATTGTAAGCACAGTTCAAAAATACAATCCTACTCAAAGCGTGAAAAGGATGCTTGAATCTGTCGCTGGGTGTGTCCAGATAAGATCGAACACGAGGTCCCGGTCACCATTCCCGATTGTGATGAAATTTACTGTAGGTCTAGGCATTACACCCAGAACAATGGTTTCGCAGTTAGTTTTACGAAAAAAAATTTTGTTCGCCTGAAAAAATATATATATAAATTTCGGCCGCAAAAAACGCTTTTCTGCCAATTTCGCGATTTCTGAATTTTGAGCGCACCTAGGGAAAAAACGGTGCACTTCTTCGTCACAATATTTATTCCCCTTAAAGAACAAGTGAAATAGAATCTTATGAGTTTATTATTTCCCTTGCTTGTCGAAGCACGTTTGAAGAAAAAAATCACAAACTTGGCAAATCGCACAAAATACCTCTATTTCAGGAATTTATTGCTGCAAGCAAGTTAAAGTGAGGATAATAAAAATCGGTACATAATAACTTTGATACTTTGGCTCTCTTTTAAAATAATTTGTGTGGTTTTATCGCGCTCCGTTTTACACGATAATTGGGCTGAAACATAAGTAATTTAACAAAAACGCCGAACTTTGAAAATGATTTTCTCAAAAAGGCCATTTTTAATTTTTTTTTAAATCCCTCTGATTGAAGTCAAGGACGTCGTCTACCATTGTGCAGAAAAAAACGTTGCATTATTTTGGTTGCTCAAGATCCCAAGACAAAGCTTGCTTGACCATGACACCAGGCTGCGCATTTGTTGGTGTGGAGCTGCTTATTTGTGATTATGTCACGTACAAGTATTTTTAGCAATTTATATCCGAGGTTCAGCCCATAACGAACGACGCGGCCGCTCGGCTGGCATGGTCACATTTGACGCACTATAATTTGTTAGCAACCAAAATAATGCAACGTTTTTTTCTGCACAATGGTAGACGACGTCCTTGACTTCAATCAGAGGGATTTAAAAAAAAATTAAAAATGGCCTTTTTGAGAAAATCATTTTCAAAGTTCGGCGTTTTTGGTAAATTACTTACGTTTCAGCCCAATTATCGAGTAAAACGGAGCGCGACAAAACAACGCAAATTATTTTAAAAGAGAGCAAAAGTATCAAAGTTAATATGTACCGATTTTCATTATCCTCACTTTAACTTGCTTGCAGCAATAAATACCTGAAATAGAGCTATTTTGTGCGATTTGCCAAGTTTGTGATTTTTTTCTTCAAACGTGCTTCGACAAGCAAGGGAAATAATAGACTATAAGATTGTATTTCACTTGTTCTTTAAAGGGAATAAATATTGTGACGAAGAAGTGCACCGTTTTTTCCCTAGGTGCGCTCAAAATTCAGAAATCGCGAAATTAGCGGAAAAGCGTTTTTTGCGGCCAAAAGTTGTATATTTTTTTTTCAGGCGAACTAAATTTTTTTCCGCAGAACTAACTGCGAAACCATTGTTTTGGGTGTAATGCCTAGACCTACAGTAAATTTCATCACAATCGGGAATGGTGACCGGGACCTCGTGTTCGATCTTATCTGGACACACCCCACTACATATAATTCAGAGTCTCTTTATGTCCACCAGGATCTAATCACATGTTCTGGCCAGTTGTCGGACCCTTTAAAGGGGCCATGAAACCCAAGTTTCGATCGTCATCTGTGTTACGTGGGTTAAACCTTGTGCGTTCACAAACAAGCTGGTAAAATTTTAGCGCATTTGGTCGAACACTTAATTTATAATTGAATATTTTATAAACACGTGGGCAGCCTGAGTGTCAGGTAACACTGGCGCTTTCGCGAGCTGTGACGTAACAAGGTGCTTGCTGTGCGAGCATTCCGGCTAACGATTTTGTTCCGTGCTCAGCTAAGCGTGCAATCGAGCTATTTCAGCTTTGTTCAGCATGGCACTGAAATTGAGCTATTTGCAGCGGCTGAAACTTTGGTAGAAGACGACGGCTCTGCTCCATGCAGCACATAACGCCATGACAATATGACTGTTGCCGGCGGTGGGCGCAGTTTATATCCGCCGACTTCTAGGGCTTATTTTGCACGGAAATATTCTTTTACAGTCTATTCTTTATATATGTATACACACAATAGACTCTCTACTTCTGTTTTTTGCTGAAAATTGCAGATTGTTTGGTGACCATGTCATGGCCTCTTTAAGCACACTACACGTTCTGGAAGCCTAGAGCTAAATCATGGCTTGACTCAGACTGGTACAGAATTGATGAAATAGCGTATAAATGTGAAATATTTTTATGTACATGGTAAAAAGCACGTATTTATTATTTTTTTCATGCACAGGTGCGTTTTGCAGGCATATATATTCCAGAATCATTCAAGATTCTCAAGTACTACGAGATGCTTTGCTCCTTGATTCCTGAGCTTAAGGAGTCCAGTCCTGGCCAGCTGAACTCTAAGAAGTGAGGCAAACTCTGGTATTCCTCTTGAAATATTCACGTAGCTATAGTCGGTGTCTCATTCAATTAAAAGCCCTCCTCGTGCCCCATCAGAAAATTTAGTTGTAGACAAGACATTGCTGTACGCTATCTAGAAAATGTTCTGCAGCAAGAATTCTTAGACAGAGTAGCTGATATGGAAGCAAATGAAATGTAGTGAGCCTATTGGATAAGGAGGCAAGCTAAGAATGTCTGTTGCTGTTCCTTATTTGGAATAATAATTCCCAGACATTCTACTTTTGCATGCTGAATACTTGAAAGCCAAATTCAAGCATGAGCCCTTAACTCTTTGAGGGTCGAATTTTTTCACAAAATGCAGTCCAAAAATGTTTAATTTTTTTATTGCTGAAATAAATTCTTCAGACGACTCTATTTAAGAAAAATAGTGTCTAAAATTTTTTTGCATGACCGTAAAGCGACAAAAAAGTCATTTTTGCTGTTATGTACACGTGGTTTATTCGTAGTAACATCAAGCAAAATCCTGAAAAAAAAAACACTTATACGATTTTTTATAAATAAAAATTATATGCATTGTATTAAACATAGTTCCTTCAGGACCCCTTTTTGGGCAATAAAATTTCACCACCACCACCATTGAACATAGTTCACAGACATGCAAAAATAAGCACACCAGAGTACTTTTCCGGTAAAAAATATTCGTGCTCCCCAAAACAGGAAACGCAACCACGGTGGCGTCGTTTGTGTAATTTAGCGCCGCACAGAAACAGATGTAATTGCACCCCAGGGAGCAATAAATGTGAGAGTCACAAGCGGTCACCCTTTGAGAGATTAGAAACCAGACAGCCATTAGCTTTGCACGTGAGAGAAGCGATAAGCACCCGAAGGATGAAACCGAAACCAGCCGCACCACGTGCGCATGTTCCGATGCGCAAGTGAAAGCTGCCGCGCCACTTCGTAAAGAAAAAAAAAGTGAGAAAAACAACCGAGAGACATCGGCGCATGAAGAAAATTCCACGTATTCCCGAAGTGTGACAGCACGTGCCAAGCAAAAGAAATGATCGAAAAAGGCACGTGTCTTAAACATACAGGCTATGCCGTACATGTACAACAAAACTCCTTTGGTGCCTGTTAGGTGATGCCGTACATGTACGGTGAAAACCCTCGAAGGGTTAAAAAAAACGCATCGAACGCAATCATCATAACTTCAGGAAACAAATTCCATTATTCTTAACTGTATGCCACTTATATGGCCCATAGATGTCTGCCATTGTGATTCTCCCAGCGCTGTCGTTTGCCTTTATATTGGCAAACAACAGCGATGTCGTTTGTATAAGATGTGTATAATATGTCGTTTTGCCTTTATATTGTATTCTAACAGAAAAAGAGTGCAGCAATAAAGAGGTATTTTAATATCATCTCAATGTTTCCATGTGACATTCAGGTGTACTTATTTCATAATAATTGTGGATTGAGTTTCATACTTCTTTCTTTTTGTGCATACTATTTTTCTGCTTGCTTAACAAATCCCACCAGTCAAATTTCTTTGTAACTTTTATGCATTGATGAGTAGATCTGCATCTGATAATCATGTAATTGAAATGTAAATGCTCTAATGTAACAAATAATTAGTGCTAGAATTGTTATTATGGTCAGTTTTTGGCATCACTCCAAAATGCCTGCCCAAAGTTATAAGTAGTGCGTGCCCCAATGCTGTGGAGTGCCATAAGATCACACCATCGGATTTCTTTCTTCAAGCTTCTTTTATAAGAGCTATTTCGAAATGCAAATGTTAAGAATTGTCCATATTTCAATACATAGCAGCAATTACTTTAAAGCATATATGTTAGTTGTACAAGGTGGTTACGAAGGAGGCAGTTAAGACATTGCATGATCATAATTACTTAAAAAAGAAAATTATACATATACGTTCTCATAAATCATGTAAAATGGTTCACAGAAGCCACATAAAAACGAGTTACAATATTGAAGTCGGCTGAAAAAACTATCATAGCTTCTAATTTGACAATCTTAGATTTATAAACAAAAAAAAGTTTAGGAGATCTGCAGAACTCTTACCAGCTACACATCATAGGCAGCCAACAGCTCTCAGTATTGCTTAAGTTTTACGCCACTGCTGTTTCTACTACTCTCTGTGTTCACCGCAGTGCAATGAATTTTACTTCTTTTTTATTTTTTTTTTCTGCACTTGTACTGTGCTATCGCACTAAGTATAAGTGATAGCTAGCACATTGTAGCTGAAAGTACTATCATACTTAATATCGGTGAGGAAAGCATGCGTGACATTATGAAGTCTCATTGTGAGACACGAAGGATGTGAGAGAAGGTTTGTGAGGGTGTAGAGAGAAAGTTGTCAGAGGTGTTATAGTATCAAATTATTCCATTCTGCTTATATTCCGACCGTCCTGACATCATATTTATGTCACTGTCGATGCAAGCATAGATGGGAACCTGCAACTTTTTCTGAGCAGCCCAATCACATTCTCATCTTGTTCAAGGAGGTGTCTCTCTCTCTCTCTCTCTCTCTCTCTTTTTTTTTTTTTTTTTTTTTGAAAAAGAATTGCGTCACTCACTCTGGCATGATTTCTTTATCTCCCCAGCTGACACTAGCAGATGAGTGTGCAGAAGTGAAGAGTGTTTTAGTAGGGCCGAGGTCGCAGAGTGAAAGTGGAACACTGAGGGATGAGGAATGCACCACCACCTTTGATTTGTTCACTTCCCATTGACGTTGCGGTGGCTTGCACCAAGACGTTAGATTTAACGCATTCTGAGTTAACAGGAGTTGCCAGAGCGATGTCACATATGTGTAGAAATAGCTCCAAAGCGTTATACTCCACACAAGATACTTATTATACATAAATTCATTCTCGCTAGTTGCTACAAGTAGTCAGCACCAGAATGATTGGTGGAGGGGAGCCATCTTCTGTTCCTTTCAGATTGGGACACTCTCCGGCTATATCGAAAAGGTTGCAGCTTTATTCAGTATATTAATGCACTGTTTGGTGTGTACACGCCACTTCGACATGACTAGTTTTCATGGCTTTGTGGCTTCGCTTGAGATACAGGCAATGTTAATACAATGAGAAAATTTCTGACCAATAGTAAAGTATTCCAATATTTTTTTTTTCTGAGTTCTTCATTAGTACTCCATTATTGGCCAAAAGCTTGTGGGTCGTGCTCACTGCACTTGTCTGATGTGTGATGCTATTAAAACCGCAAAAATGCCAGATCTCATAACATGTACAGCACTCACGGATTGAAACACGACATCATTCTTTTTAGTATAACGACTGCTAAGGGTTCAGTAGCAGAAGTAAGTGTTTTCCTTTTTTTCTACCTAATCATGCATTAAGTCTGCACAGTACTCGCGGATTGAAACGCAAAAATTTGTGGTTTGTAATGCTCGTACGTTAGTTTCCAGCGTCTACAGTTTGTATCATGTCGGCGTAATTTTGCATCTAACACTTACATCAGAGCTCACATTACCTTTAGCGGCCAGATTTGCAGCGACATGATGCGGTTATCACAAGCAATTGCTCATGGCAGTCGTTTTTTATTTATTTATTTACAAATACTGCAGGCCCTATTCGGGCCCAAGCAGGAGTTGGAACAGCATTAACATAAACAATAACAACAATACTGATTACAACAGTCGCTAAATTACCGGTAAAGCAAACGCAAACTACAATCAACATATGCTTCGCAATTCCAAACACACAACATTATAACCGTGATAAAACATGCACATACAACAATTCAACACATGAGGTAAATTCTCTATACATAAAAAAATGAACGTGGGAGTCAACTGCCAACATAGCTGTTCAGCATAACATAGCTTTACATGTCAAACGAAAGGTTATTTAAAAACTGAACAAACGATTCTGTTGTATTAGCGTTAACTACTTCTTCGGGTAATTTATTCCATAGTGATATTGCATGCGGAAAAAGGGAATGCTGGTGTATTTTAAGATTACTAAATGGCTGTTTAACGGTTTTGTTGTGGTTTGTACGACCCGACCGCATGGGGGGCTCAGTTAAGTAACTTTCACGAGGAATTTTATAGTGACCGTGGTACAGCTGATATAAAAATTTCATACGAGATACATTTCTGCGATGAGCTAGTTTTTTCAATTTTGCCCTGTCGCGAAGAACGGACACGCTTGAAAAACGCGAGTATGTGGTGTATATAAACCTCAAGGCCAGATTTTGCACTCTTTCTAATTTCCCGATTAAGTACTTTTGATGCGGGCTCCATATCAGATCCGCATATTCTAATTTCGGTCTGACGAGAGTCTTGTATGCAGTTAATTTTACGGTTGATGACGTACGACGCAATTTTCGTTTCAAAAATGCGAGCTTTTTTAGCGCGTTGCTGCACACATTTTCTATATGTGTTTCCCAAGTTAAACTGTTTGTAATTGTAACACCTAAATACTTTACTTGATTGGTTTTTTTAATGTAAGCAGTATTAATAGTATAAGAAAATTCCAAGGGTTCTTTTTTGTTGCTAAATGTAATACACGCAGTCTTCGAAGTATTAAGCTTCAATCCCCATGTTTCACACCATACGCTAATTGAGTGCAACGTATCATTGAGTCGAACTTGGTCGGAATGGTCAGTCACATTAGCATATACCACACAATCGTCGGCAAACAGTCGGATCTTCACAGGCGAATGAACAGATAAATAAATGTCATTTATATAAACTAAGAACATTAAGGGGCCGAGTACCGAGCCTTGTGGCACTCCCGAGTGTACATCCAGTGTATCGGAAACACAATCATTGACCGCAACATACTGTTTCCTTGAGGACAAATAACATGCTATCCAACGAATGATATTGGGTTCAATGCCCATAGAATGCAGTTTGGTTACTAAATCAGCATGCGGAACAACATCAAACGCTTTGGAAAAGTCCAAAAATACTGCATCAATTTGACCCCTCATATTTACTACACTTAGAAAATCATCCGTTATCTCAGCTAACTGTGTTATAGTGGATAAACCAGCCCTAAAGCCATGTTGATTTGCATGAAGTAAATTATTATCCTCCAGATGTGTCATAATCGCTTTAAATAAAATATGTTCTAGCAGTTTACAAGCTGTGGATGTTAAAGAAACTGGTCTGTAATTATTTAATTCTAAAGGGGACCCAGACTTGTGAATCGGAACTATTCTTGCAGAGCGCCAGTCATCAGGTATCACACAGGATTCTAACGACTTTTTGTAAATTATATATAAGTACTCTGCTACCCAGATTGCATACCTGTTGAGAAAAACATTCGATATGTTGTCCGGACCTGGTGATTTTTTAATGTCTAAATTACGCAAGAGATTAAAAATGCCGTTCTTGCTTAAATTTACTTCGGACATCGAAGTACGAAGCATGTAAGGTTGTAAGTGTGCATGCGATGCTTTCAAAGTAAAAACAGATTGGAAGAACGCGTTGAATTCATTTGCAATAGTAAAAGGATCGTCAATGCTTATGCCAGACGTTCTGATCTCTGTGATGCCGCTCTTATCTTTAGATAAATATCGCCAGAATTTTCTTGGTTGCTCCGACATGAAAGAAGTCAAGGTGCAAGAAAAGAACTGGTCTCTTGCGGCACGCACTTTATCCTGAAAAGTGCGTACTAGGCTTGGAAGTACCTCCCTATCGCCACGTTTTCGAACTCGTTTTATTTTGCGTTTCATATGTATAAGGTTACGATCCATCCACGGGTACTCTCTGTTGATACGCTTTTTTTTAAAAGGAACATACGTGTTTTCACAATGAATGACAATGTCTTTAAACTTTGACCACAGCTCATTAACATCATTTAACTCAATAAAGGAAGGGAATAAGGATTCCATGTAACCAATGACCCCCTCATCATCCGCATGCGTATAGTCCCTCACTAATGTGTCGGAAGGTTTAACATAGGACCGTAAACTAGTAATAGGACACTCTAGCACAATTAACTGATGATCGGATATGCCATCCCTAACACTGACGGAGCAATCTGGAAGCGAGCCGCTTGCAAACACAAGATCAAGTAAAGAAGAACTGGAAATTCTTGTAGCATCGGAAACCAACTGGGTTAAGGAAAACGTAAATGCCGTTTGTAGTAAGGATTCAGCACTTTTGACATCTTTGCCGTCATGAGAAAGGTTGCACCAGTTAATGCCGGGAAGGTTGAAGTCACCTGTTACAAGAATGTTCGAGCGCGAATTCGTATTTTGCAGCAAATAATCATATAATGCATCTAAGTATTCCGGAGGGGCATTTGGAGGACGATAGACACCTCCCAGTAATATAGTTTTACCAAAAAACTTTAGCTTGCACCATATGCTTTCGTGATCACTGATGTCATTTAAGCGAGTGAATTTAACGTTATTTTTAATTGCGATTGCAACTCCGCCACCCCTTGATCCTCTGTCTCTACGTATGAGCGTGTACGATGGAGGCACTATTTCTGAATTTTGAACATCTGAATGCAGCCAGGTTTCAGTGATCACTACGACATGCGGTTGATAAGTCAAAATTATATCTTCAAGGCTCTGTAACTTATTCAGTACACTGCGAGCATTTAGCGAAACAAGCCGGAGCGTCTTGACGGATTCTCGTCATTTTTTATCGCGTTTGCGTGTGTTCGTACGTGTGGAACGATAAGAGGATTGTTCGGGTTGAGAAGGCGCAGTGGACAACGCCACTCTGCAGTTGCGCATTGCATCCCATATGTACAGCTTGCCATCTACTCTGAGTTTATCAAAACGAAGAGAAACCTTAGAGCCATTGCTTCTTTCCTCAGCGGCGGAGCGCCATAACTTTGATCGAATGTCCCGAACTTTTTTTGAAAAGTCTTCCGATATGGCTATCTCTGTGCCCTTTAATTTGAAGCAGGCTGACATAACCTTAGTTTTGTCTATGTAGTTGAAAAATCTCAAAATAATAGGACGATGTCGCTGTTCGTGTTTTGGTCCTATACGGTGTATACGCTCTATAGAGTTTATTTCAACACCTAGAATTTTTCTGAAAATTTCTTCGTTAACTTTCCGCTCCAGTTCTTTTGAGTCCTCCCCTTGATCTTCCTTTACTCCATAAACTACAACGTTATTGCGACGACTTCTATTTTCGAGGTCATCTACCTTCTCGGCTAGCTCGAGAACTAGTTGGTTCGTGCTACTGCAAGCTTCATCCATTTTCTCCAACTTTTGCTCACACTTTTCAATTCGGCACAGTTCTTTTTCTATATTGGTAATCCTGGTTTGAATATTTTCGACTGCTGTTTCTACCTGTTTTAAATTAGTAGTCAGTGAAGCCAGAGTCTTATTTGTCTTTGTTTGCTCTTTCAAAATTTTCTGAAGCAACTGACTGCTTAACTGTGTCTCAGACTCTGAGTCAGAAGAGGGACCAGGATTCAACTCTATGTCACCGGACGTTAATAGTAGTAGCCTAATCACATGCAGACAGTCACACAATAGACCGAGCAAACACTGTGGGCTTGGCAACACCGTCAATGTGACCGAATCATCTCTAATAGAAGAAATTTGATACTTGTCACCAACCTGGACAAAAAGAATCGGGATCAGCATCCGTCTGCAACCGGTGTCACCAAGCCCACTGAAAGAATCTTGCAAGGGGCTCCCGTATTTATGCTTGAAATGGCCGCTATCCGATGATGTCACCGTGCTGATACGCTGGTACGTTTGATCCACGTGGGGCGTAGTTTCTTGAAGAATCCATGGCGGTGGTATGATGGCCAAGTCAGTCGGCGCATGCTCGTCTGAGGTCCGCTCGAATGTGGGATGAGTTGATCCCACGGCGAAATGCGCCCGCCAGGCGATCTGGACAAAAAGAATCGGGATCAGCATCCGTCTGCAACCGGTGTCACCAAGCCCACTGAAAGAATCTTGCAAGGGGCTCCCGTATTTATGCTTGAAATGGCCGCTATCCGATGATGTCACCGTGCTGATACGCTGGTACGTTTGATCCACGTGGGGCGTAGTTTCTTGAAGAATCCATGGCGGTGGTATGATGGCCAAGTCAGTCGGCGCATGCTCGTCTGAGGTCCGCTCGAATGTGGGATGAGTTGATCCCACGGCGAAATGCGCCCGCCAGGCGATCTGGACAAAAAGAATCGGGATCAGCATCCGTCTGCAACCGGTGTCACCAAGCCCACTGAAAGAATCTTGCAAGGGGCTCCCGTATTTATGCTTGAAATGGCCGCTATCCGATGATGTCACCGTGCTGATACGCTGGTACGTTTGATCCACGTGGGGCGTAGTTTCTTGAAGAATCCATGGCGGTGGTATGATGGCCAAGTCAGTCGGCGCATGCTCGTCTGAGGTCCGCTCGAATGTGGGATGAGTTGATCCCACGGCGAAATGCGCCCGCCAGGCGATCTGGACAAAAAGAATCGGGATCAGCATCCGTCTGCAACCGGTGTCACCAAGCCCACTGAAAAGAATGATGAAAATCATTCTGAAAAGAATGATGTCGTGTTTCAATCCGTGAGTACTGTACATGTTATTATGAGATCTGGCATTTTTGCGGTTTTAATAGCATCACGCATCAGACAAGTGCATTGAGCACGACCCACAAGCTTTTGGCCAATAATGGAGTACTAATGAAAAACTTGGAAAAAAAAATATTGGAATAGTTTTACGTTATAGCAACCCAGGATTAGTGCAGATTAAGGAAAAAATTCCTATTTACTGTACAGCCTGTTCTGAAGTACAACTTCTCTTCAGAACTCATGTTAAAAACAAAAATTTCATGATATATTTCCGAGCTTGGGAACTGCAGAATATCTGATTAGTGCCAATCCTGGCCTTGTTCTTGCATAAAAAGGGACAATAGCATTGTGTAAGCTGGTAGCCATGCACTGGTGAATTCTTAAAGGGACTGACAACTGGCCAGAATATGTGATTAGATCCTGGTGGAAAAAGAGAGACCGTGAATTATAGTGACAGAATCTGGCATTCTTTTCACAATTTGAATAAGATTTGTGCTTTCAATCTGTTTTTGAAAGTCACAGAAACTGGTACGTCGTGCTGTCTCATGGAAAAGCCTTGGTACTGTGTAAAGTTGTTCGGATCCCTGTACACAGTCTGCTTTTGTTTAGGCACACCATAATTCACACTTAAAATTATGGTGTGTGTTATTAGGCATTCCTACTCCATTCTCTGCTTATTAGGAGGTAAAAGGAGTTGATCTTGAGATGTGGCGCTGCCTTCATGGCAACTAGTGGAACTGAAAGCCCATGTCAGGCTGCGGTGCATGAACACGAACTGCAGCAACACAGGCTTGATAAATGCAATGTTACTTTCTTATAGATAAGGCCTCACTTGCTTACTTTCCTCCAATGCCGGCATATAATCGCTACTGCGCTCACCTACCACTGTATTCAGCGTGTGTTGTGTGTACGACTTCATCAGCACTACAGATAGAAAAATTCTGGTAGAAGACGTTTCATGGTGTTTTCCGTGTTACCATCCCATTATAAGACACTCTGATCGGTAAGCTTTCCGGCATACTAAAGAAAACAAGTGCTGTAAAAATTGGTTGTCAGTCCCTTTAACCCCATTGTCACAGATTGCATGTAGGGCACTGGTGCTGTTGCCTTCATGGTGCACCTGAGGTACTGACCTTTAGGTGCCTTTGGTCAATGATTTGTATGATTCCACTGCTTGCAGGTATCCATTCCTAAAAGGCATAATCGTGGAGAGCGACAAGGCATTGCCGTAAGTACTATTGACCGCCTGGCTTATTGCGCAGAAACAAGGCTTATAAAATGATTACCAATTTTTAAGTTTTCTGAATGAGCACTTGTGCATATTGTGGATATCACTATTCATAAGTTAACTTACGAAGAAGTGCATATGTACATTTTTATATTGTCTAAATATCTGTTTTCTGTGGGCTCAACCTCTGAGAGGTGATAGTATGCATTGCATTGTTTGTCAGATACAGATGTGTAGAGATCTGTGTGAACAAACGTATTGATTGAAATAAATATGTTCCCATGCTTCATCTATGCATTGCTGTTCTTAATGATTGGAGGACATATATATATATATATATATAGTTATACACGGCTGCATTCTTTCACAGGGCTTCACACTCGATGATGAACACATCAGAAGCTTATTTTGATGTGCATCCTATACCCTGAAGCCCTGTACAATGAACGAATGCAGCCATGTATCAATCAAAGAACGCTTGGAAGCGCTGAAGTAGCGACACACGAGCACGTGTCCATTTCATATTTGGTGTTTCACGCGCTTTTGTTTTTTTTCTTGGAAAAAACAACCAGGAAGATTTCAGAAAAAAAAAATAAATGCTTGATTCTGGGGTTATTTGAGGCGAGGCACAACATAAAGTTAATATTTTACCGATTCGAGCAAGAGTAAAAAAAGTTGGCTAATTAATTTAATTCATTAATTAGCGCTTAGCCATGAAAAAAAAATTACAGGTTGTCTGTACACACGACTACCACTAATATACAACAGGTAGAACTTTCCTAGAGTGCATGGTTTTTTTTTTTTAATCTTGGTCCAAGTTAGCTGGGACAGCCAGTATATATATTTATATACACACACAAAATTTGTTTTCTTACTTGCCATTACATGCACACTCTTTTTCTCTAATTACAACAACACTGAAATGAAATATACATATTTTTAGGTTGTAATTTAAATAGGTGCCTCTCTTTGAGTGATACCATCATGGGGTTGAAAACGGTTAGAATCATAGGTCGGCAAAAAATGTGGAGCTCACTCAGACTCGCTCATGAAATATATTTTGCCCTTAAAGCTCACTCGGGCTCAGATTCACGAAAATTTTCCTCAACCGCACTCACTCGGACTCAGACTCACTGAAATTTTTCTCAGCCAGACTTATTTGGACTCAAACTCGCCAGATTATTACTCACTAGGACTCACTCAGACTCGTGGCTCTATCCGAGTCTGAGTAAGTTGACTCATGAGTCCATTAGCGTATAATTGGCTTTATTGACCATGGTGTCAATGCTCTTTCACGCCAATATCTCGCATAATTGGTGCTCTACTTGGCGCCTTTTGATCTCGTACCTTGAAATATGAGTTATCAGTGGTTGCAATCCAGTAAGGACATTTTTATTGAAAGGGATGACTCACACGAAATATTTTTATCAAGAACTTCCTGTGAAAGAGTTTTCGAGGGCAAGTCATGGCACCTCTTTCCCACCTCTGTAACTCACGCCTCTGATCAATAAATATGGAGATGGCGTATGAACTCTAGGGCTTTGAAGTACGTTTGAGTCAACGGGAGTATAAACGTGAGCCGAAATAAGGCTGATAGTAATGCTGAAGTGGTGTAGAAAGAATGATAGGTCGACAAAAGGGTGTGGAGCTCACTCAGGCTCACTCAAGAAATATATTTTGTGCTTAGGGCTCACTTGGACTCAGACTCACCGAAGTTTTCTTCAACCGGACTCACTCGGACTCAGACTCGCTAAAAATTTCTCAACCAGACTCACTCGGACTCAATCTCACAGAAATATTATACAGCCAGACTCGCTCAGACTCACGGCTCAATCTAAGTCTGAGTGAGTCGACTCATGAGTGAGTTTGCCAACCTCTGGTTAGAATTTGGCAACTACGGGACACAGGACCTGAACAGTCCTCATCGCCATTAAAGGCGCACTAAATAGGAGTGCTGAATGACTTTAGATTGATCCATTCAAAAGTATCCATTCAAAAATCTATCTTCATTCA
This sequence comes from Rhipicephalus sanguineus, assembly GCF_013339695.2. Taxonomy (NCBI): domain Eukaryota; kingdom Metazoa; phylum Arthropoda; class Arachnida; order Ixodida; family Ixodidae; genus Rhipicephalus; species Rhipicephalus sanguineus. Next base: position 197,242,510 of record NC_051176.1, read on the forward strand.
GATCATGGAAGAAGGTTCATTACTGCAATAGATAATGAAGACCAACCTTTTATATCTTGAATTTCACTCAGAAACACCTGTGTGACTACGTCAGACACGTATTTATAATATATTTTTTCATATTTGAACCACTGTGGAGTAGTAAGGGGTTTCAAAACTTGTGAAGTTCTGTCTTGTATATTTTTTATACATACACAATTACACAGGCTCAAGCAGGTGTTACCAAAAACTATGACACTACAGCAAGCTGGTAGAAGGTGGCATCCCCTCCCATCTCTCTCCTTTTTTGCATCTTATCAGACTTATCTGGCTTCCTTTTATAATATCCGGTTTTGTTGTATTATCAAAGCACTATTTACTAATACTGCTCAACTTGTTTTTCTCTTTGGCTTCACTGTTATATATCTGTCACGTGGGCACCCATGAACTCCTTTTAACTGCTTTGTCAACGGAGATGTGCTTTGCATCACATGGTCTGCCTTAAGTTAGATGCAGCTTTTCACGAAGGGAGTCCAGCAATCTCCATTTATTGAAGTACTCTTGTCCCCGGTAATCCGTAGTTATGAAAAAGCTTTGAACATTATTAAATTGCCACAGTCAAAGGAATACAGTCATACCTCGATGTATGAAAAATTCGCTACATCACGAATTTCGTTAAATCGAGGTTTTAGTATTTAAGTTAAAAAAAATGTAACTTTTCAGGTCATTCATGGTGATAAAATTTCATTAGTAGCTACCTGGGAAAGCTACTTAGTAGTTTTCTCAGGTAGCTTTCCTAGGAAAGCATCATTTGAAATAAGACATAGCTGACATATGCTTTTCCAGCTCTAGACAGCGATTGCAGTGCCTTCAGTACACAAAAACATGTTTTCCGAACATTTACTTCAAACCACTGTTATGAAATTTTGTCAGGTTCCCGTGAACAACCTTCTCAAAGACTTTGAGATCACAAAATTTGGCTCCTATGTGCGAGTGGCCTTGCGCCCCATGGCCACGACAAATGCGCAGCAGTGTTTCTTGTGCGCGAGCTGAATACAGAAAATGCGCATCATGGTGGTTCGGCTACTTGAACATTTCACGCAAAAGGAAATGTACAGGTGAACGCTGCCTTGGTTGACTTTCTTTATAGAGAGTGAAGCAAGGATAGGCAGGGGGGTTAACCACATCCGGTTTACTACCCTGCACTGGGGGAAGGGATAAGGGGGCAAAAAGAGAGACAGAGGAAGAGAAGAGGGATGGACAGAATCACAAGCACACTTGGGGGAGCACATCTAGTCTACAGGCGGTCACTCATTTTTGCTAAAATTATTAGCCTCAGTGGCCCCGAGTACATGCTTGAAATAGCCAGAAACTTCATTATATCGAGACTGTGTGGCAAAGTTGCTTTGTTAAGCAGCAGAAAAAATGCATGGTTTCTAGTGCAATCAAAATTGGGAAATAAAAATAATTTGTTATATCAAGGATGTCATTAAATCAAAGTTCACTATATCTAGGTTTGACTGTATTGCATTTTAACTATATTAAATGCATCTTCATTGCATTAACCATTTATAACACGAATTTCTTTAAAACTATGCTGCTCACCAGAGTGCAGTTATACTCTCTTCTTTCTCTCGAAAAATCATCATGCTGCCATTTTGGATACGTATCTACGAATGCACCACCATGTTTACGTCTGTGCACCTCGTTCCATTCTTAGTATAGTGAACTTCGTTCTACTAAAAAATTATCAGAAGTCATCGAGGCAAGTGACACAGATGCTTCATCATCCCCTCCAGTCACACCAGCAGCACATGCGAGCCGAAGTGGGGCCCCTTGGCAGCAAGGGCTACATGTCTGGACCAGTGCTTAGTGCTGTGCTCATCTGTTAATGGAAGGAGAATGTAAATGAGCACAATTTCAAAGAAGCTGATGACAACTTTCAGTCTGTCTCACTTCACTAAACCAGGGCACATGGTTTAGCCAATGTGCACAAAAGTGCAGTGTTACCAGCATCTCTGTCAACATTGCTGTTAACATGCCACAGGCACACTTTAATTCTATGAGAATAACTAAAACAATGTTCTTTCATTTTGATTTCAATAAATTATGGGTTTTATAAAGTATACGTATTATGTAGGACGTTTTGAGTTTGATTAGATTAGAAATATTGCTTCAGTACGACTGTGCAATGAAAAAACATGAACAACAAAGAAGACACACCCTGTTGTTCGTGTTTTTTCATTGCAGAGTCGAGCTGAAGTTATGAAATACCAACTTGCCCAAAATGCTGCTCTCATTAAAAAATATTGCATGTGCACATAGTCACAGCAGTGCCTAATGGGCTCCTTGAACGAAAAAAGGGGAATGGATCAAGGGATCGTATCTTTATTAGACATAACCTAATGAAACCGAAAATGAAGCCAGGGAAGGTATAGGGGACAATATTTGTATTTTTTAAGTGTAGGGTAGTAATTATGACATAAGTGGAAAGGAATTAAAGTGTACAAAAAGCAACTTTGCTGCCGGTAGGGACTGAACCTACAACCTTCAGATAACATGCCCAATGCTACGGCTGTAGTTGCTTTCCTGTCCACTTCATTGGGTATTTCTGTGCATGTAATCCTGGGAGTGTTAGCCAGTGCCATTCATAGCCGTGACGGCGAGTGTGGAACACTCTTTTAACAGCAAAACTGTTTAAGGCAGCCATAATTTGTGCAGCCTGTCCTGTGTGGCCTATCAGGTATGTGCCACAGAAATTGGGTAAATCCCACTACTCACCACTGGTCCACTAAAAATGAAGAAGACAACAGTTAGCACAACAAACGGGTATGTGCCACAGAAATTGTGCAGCCTATCAGAAAACTGTCATCATCATAAACGGTATGTGCCACAGAAATTGAGGTAATCCCACTACTCACCATTGGTCCACTAAAGAAGGCAACAGTTAGCCCAACACTGGGAACGGGAAAGGCAGCAGCGTCTGTGAGAAACTATCATCATCATAAACGGGTATGTGTCACAGAAATTGGGTAAATCCCACTACTCACCACTGGTCCACTAAAAAGGAAGAAGGCAACAGTTAGCCCAACACTAGGGAATGGGAAAGGCAGTGGCGGCTGCGAGAATACCCCGAAGCTATGGATGGCTTACGCCATTGATGTGCCTGTAGATCTATGAGAAGTGCAAATGCTTGGTTTCAGTGCGAGCTTGTCTCTCACTGGGCATCCATGTCGTATCTGTGACTATATGAGTGGTTTCAGCACGAGTTTCTGTCTCTGGAGTTTGGACATCCTTGTCGTGTCTGCGACTGTGTGTGGTTTAACTCAAATCTCTCTGCACTGAGAATCAATGTAGAAACAACCTAGCTAAAGCCTAACAATGACCTAGAAGCAGCCTAGAAACAACCCTTATAACCTAGCTAAGGCCTAGAAACAATCTAGAAGCAACCAGATTAGTCTTCAGAATCGTCCAGTTTCGCTGTTTCAATTGGGCTTGCATGGCTTGGTGTTTAATGCAGGCTTTGCCAGTCTGTATTTTTTGTCAGCTGGCATCGCATAGCACGTGATCCTTTTATGAGATGGCAACTAAACAATAACCCTTTGCATACTACCTAAGGGCATCAAGTCTGCCGGGACCCGTTCCAGCATCAAGTCTGCCGGAATGGGTCCGAAGGATCTAGGTAAACAAACAAACAAAAGCTGAAACGTGGTATCAGCGCCTGTGTCGTGTTTTCTTCCTCAGTCCTCGTCCATTTGTAGCGCTGTTTTTTCCTTCACAATGGTATGTAGTTACTTGAAAGGAAATAGTAATTTTTTTTTTTTTTTTGCTAGCTGCTTTACGATCTCTGAAACTGCAGCCCCATAACTCAATGACAGAAAACAAATTCTGTGTACGTACGTTGCACATATTGGCAAGTGCAGAGGCACGTATGTGTTTTTTGTGAGTTGAGTTCTTTTTGGTCAGATGTTACCTTATGTATTATATATTGACTCTTCTTTTCATGTTGCCCATACCAGAGGCTGCATCAACTGGCGAGACATTCTGCAAGGAGGAAATGTCAACTTAGCTGAGGCAGAAAACAAAGTCGGGATGGATGATCCCATTACCATTGTGTTCACTTCTGTGAGTCATACAGATTTGTTTTAGCAATGCCCTCGTTTATGATTAAGTAGATTAATATAGAGCTGGGGGAAGAGGTAATTGCTTGGAACCTCTGAAAACAGACTGAACACATCTACAAATAATATTTTCAATTTGTCTTTGTACTACAATAAAGGAAATGCACAGGCATTTTGGTGAAACAAGAAGCTGCAATGGTATTCCACCTCTACAGTGTACTAATGCACCTTTTTAATCAGTTCCTAACTGCTAGCAAAAGGATACATTTAGCAGGAAGATTAAGTGCGGATGCTTTGACATGCATATGCAATCAAGCACATTCATAACAGAAGTGCTCAATAGATTCGAAATAATTCATCATGCGAGCCATTTCATTGTAAATGTTACACACCGTAACACTGGTGCTACAGCTTGGATGTAAGGAATCCTTCATTATACAGGACATTTCATTGACAAAGTGTTCATTGCAGAGTGACTGTAGTATGCATGGAATTGTAATGGCCTGAGTTTATAGGGTAATATTGTATTAGAACCACGAATATTTTGCTATGTTGCATAAAAGCTAGCTGGTGTTGTAGTCCTCATAACCTATATGTATTAACAAACAGAGCCCGCTATCACTAAATTTGTTATATTTATGACATGCCCTTTTTAATCGCATGTATATTATTATCTGGTATGGGGATCTGCTATTTCTACAATCGTACGTGTGCTACACTCCCTTCAGGGAGGAGTGCTGAGACACATCTATAATGATTGTGACTGTGATCTTAAAGGGGTACTGACTAGGGGTGTGCGAATATTCGAACTTTCGAATATTTTTCTAATAGTGTTTGCTATTCGATTCGATTCGCACTGGAATTTTACTATTCGAACTATTCGAACTTCCCAAAAACAAATACAGTCACTGTCAAATTAAAAATGACCCCTTCAGATTTTTAATATGCTTCACCTCATTGCACTCCTCTCGTATTGCGGTAAAGCTGCCTTTCAAGCTCAGTTACGGTCGAACTTTGTCAAGACACAGTCAACGTCCGATTAGAAGTGGTCTCTAGGTTTTCACTATGCTTCACCTCATCACACCCCGGTGTTGCGGCAAAGCTGCCTTTCAAGATCTGCTATGGTCTAACTTTGCCAAGAGACAGTCAACGTCCGATTGGAAGTGGTCCTTAGATTTTCAATATGCTTCACCTCATTACACTCTCGTATTGCGGCAAAGCTGCCTTTCAAGCTCCGTTACGGTCGTACTTAGCCAAGACTCAGTCAACGTCCGATTCGAAGTGGTCCCTAGATTTTCAATATGCTTCACCTCATCACACACCCATATTGCGGCAAAGCTGCCTTTCAAGCTCCGCTACGGTCGCAAATGGATTAACTGAAGAAAACGCTGGTTCCAGCATGGAGATGAAAGATGTGGCAGAGGTGGGGGCTCAGTTAGTGCTGTTTTGGACCTGAAATTTGGGCAAGTTCGAAAAATTGGACGCCGAAGCTTTTTAACATCCAAAATTTCAGATGTTCTTATATATCGACGTCTACGAGCCAGCTTTGGAACTCTGGACTTGAAGGGAACACACCCTTGTCCGCCACATCAGTTGGACTTCCACAAAAGTTGGAAGAGGAGGAGAGGCTGAGGAAATGGCATCTTTGCCTATCATGTGTAAAGTGTTGTCAGCAACACTTTGGTTGCACCAAATCATGTACATAAATACAATTTGGCCTCTACATTGCCTCATTCTTGATAAGACAACTATGAAACACCACCCTGTGCCAGTGCTTCATCAACCTAGCAAAAAGAAACACTTTCATGTTGCTATCTCATAAGAACATACTTAGGGATTCTCTGCAACTTTTTTCTGTAATTTCACTTCGAAGTATTCGAAAAATGTTTGAGAAATATTCGAAAATTATTCGATTCGATTCGCACTGAACTTTTATTATTTGAATTAGCTTCACACCCAAAATTTTGCTATTCGCACAGCTCTAATAATTTCTCCTGTTCTTCTTCATTCAAATACTTGTTACTCTGTTAACTGTGCAAGGCAAACATTGCATTCTGTACTTATGAATTCACGTTGATTGCCATTTTTTAATGTTTGCTTGTTTCTAATGTTTCATTGTAATGGATATTTTAATGTTTCCACGGAAGTAAGCAGCATGAAACGCAAGACTATGCACACAGCGAGGAATGACGCTTCCTGCTTACTTCCATGGATCCATACCAACTGGCCCAGCTAAAGCCCCTCCATGCGTTTTCCGCCGGCTAGGTTAAGTAGCACAAACTCATCCTCCCCTCTCCCTTTAAACCGGTTCCCTGCCTAGCGAAAGCCAAAGTTCTGCCATGATGTTTCTGCTGCTTTTCCGGTTGATGCACCCGCCCCATGCCCACCCATGCCTTCACGACGCAGAAACACTGAGCAAAAACTCACTCGGCGGTGGGCAGTTTAGGACGAACCTCAAAACAACACTTGCGAAACGGAGAAGGAAATATCTGCTTTCTCGCGTGTGCACATGCGCATGCAGAAACAAGGTGGAAGGAAAAAGCAGAAAGAAGTGGCTCAAGAACTTTCTTCCAGAAGCTCCAGAACCGAAAATTGGCGGTGGTGACGAAACAGTAGATGGCACTACTTAAAAAAGCGGCAGCAGACGCGATGGAGGGTCTTTAGGCCCAGCTAACTACACTTCTGCAACCTTAATGTTGTTGATCTTGCTGTTTTTTTTTTTTGTGCGGTTGTATTTTTTTTTTGCTCTAGCTGTTGGTTACTATGCCTTATTTTTGCTTTTGTTATGCCCATTTCATTATGCTGTACAACTGAATTGCCAAAGTTTTGTATTTTTGGGAGGCTGAAGGTAGTCATGCCATTGGTTCAGCTTATTATCCCGGCTTCCCTAACCTTTATGATGAAAAATAACTGAACTATTAAATGCAGTTTCAACTTCTGTTTAAACCCTAAGCATTCAGGCAGCTGGTTTTTGTTTTTAATCATGCTTTCATTGTCTGTCAAATGAGATCCTCCGGGCATCATTGCAAGAACAAAACGAAAACATCCTGGTAACCAGCCAAAAGTAAAAAAAATTGCAGTCTCTGCCCACCCACCAACCCTTTATGCAGGACCACATTACATGCGCTAGTTATGGCCCGAAAAAATTACCATAAATATTGCTTCCGAGTTCTTCTTAGTGTTTGTTCACGCTATTACTGAAAATGTGACTTCTCGTACACCGATGTTTTATTTGCAATTCCTAATAGCGATGCTCTAAAAGCAGATATAGGGCACCATACGTTTGCTCTTTTAAATTCCACTGTGCTCTTTAAAACGCCAGCAGTTGACGAGTACCTAAATGGCGTGCAGCTGGAGCTAGTCCCAGAGGCCATGGTTTCGCAGCGCGGGTTACCGCCTCCTTCGAGAGATGGTGCCACACTGTGCGGTGCACCAACGTGACATCGCTTCATGGCCTCGTATGCTGAGCAAAGCCCAAGATTTATGTCACACAGTGATAGGAAACAGTGGCATTCATATAAAACAGTGCACAGTGTGATGTGGCGTGGTGTGGTTTGGAGGGATCTGCCCTTGTGGATATTCACTATACCCATTTTAAGCTTGTGGCTAGTATCATCTCGAACCAGTCTGCTTTGCCGGTAGCCATTTCATGCTTACATCTACTCTCGATTACGGGAGAGCCAGTCATTTTCTTGTTTCTTTCTTTTCTTTTTTGATTTTTAGCAATGACACTGCTTTGTGTACACGGAAAGATATTGTGGTACTCTGCAGCTACTCTTTGAGGAATGTTCAAAACTGACGAAAACTGAAAAACACCAGTTTTCATATACTTTCATCCTCAACACATACACAAGTCGTCTGTCACATGATCAGTGGATCACAGATATCCAGTAGTGCGTCAAAATTCTGATTTTACAATTAAAAAATTCGGCAGATCCCACGTACTTTGGAGTCATTGTTATGCGAAGCATGCGGCGGGAAGGTGACTGTGGCGTAATTTTCTTTACTAAGCGAAACGTTACAAAATGACGCTAAAGATTTGTATAAATTTTATACGCACACATATATGTTGAAGAGCCGCATATGTGTTATATAATCAGTTGTTTACAGTTATGTAACGCTGCCAATGGCAACGTAGGTATTGCACCAACACCAGAAGTGGTAAGCTGATATGCAGTGCTTATATTTGTCCCTTATGATAGAGAATGCACGCACGTTTCACGAACCCGTGTGCATGTGTGGAAGAAGTTCTTTACAGTTTTTGAGCAAGATCGTCATCACCGTGATCGGTGAGCACCAGCAGCTGGTCATGACTTGTTATTGGATCAGGTCGTGATCGCGGTGACGAGGAGTCCATGTGTAGTGAAGTATGGGGTATAGTACAGCTGTTGGAAATCGTTATTGCCTTGATCATTTCGTTGACAAATTATCTGTCGATAGAGCCGGCGATATGTCGGAATCTAAAGTCACCCTTCGCGTTGGTGAGGTATAGGCTGTCGAGGCTGGTAGGCCTGTATAGTGCTACATAGACCGACATCAGTGGATGGCGCCTGTCGGATACGTAGACTACCTGGGCTATGTGGCCTACGTAGCCTAGTCTACAAAGCGGCTGTCAATCAAACTGGCATCATCCTCGGTCAGCATGAGGTCATCACCCAGCCTCGTAAGAAATGGACACTGCGTCGTTCTGCCGGACTAATTGCACTTTACGGTGCGATGATGTGAATGTCATACGTAACTTTCGTTAATGTATTCCTCCGGGGTCGAGCAATGCTTCAATATAGCTTGCTGAAAAACATAATGTTTATTAGACTGCTGTAAAAGCGGAGCCAACACTGGAACCACAGATGTTAATCTGATATGACGCCTGTATCGCATACATTGTAGGAGTATCACGTAGTGTTTATTGCTTTCTTATAAAATAAGATAGCAAGCACCACAGCCACAACTGATGTTGCACCGACATTGTGCCTGCATAGGCTGTTTTTCCAAACCAGTTTATAGACCTGGCGTGGCTCTGGTAAAATACCTGATTGCCACACAGAATGCTTGGGTTCGATTCCTGCTGAGATCCTAATTTTCATTCTTTCCATTCGTCGGGTCAACGCTGCCGTGGTTTTTCTTAACGCTCTCGCATTTAATGTCTGTTCTCACCGTTCTTCGGTAGATATAAACTGTCAATCACCTGTGGCGCATACCCGTGCACCGCGGCCCGTGGTATACGGGTATGTGCCGCATGCGTCTGGAGGAAAGGGTTTGACGACGTACGCGGCAAGATTTTCACGTTATTCATGTCATGACCAGACAGTCATATTCGTCAAATCCTCTTACCCTCTCATGCCAATTCTTGTCTACACCAAGTTAAGGAGGCGATCATGACAGCCCCCATACGTAGGCGGCTAGACAGACAGACAGACAGACAGACAGACAGACAGACAGACAGACAGACAGACAGACAGACAGACAGACAGACACAGACAGACAGACAGACAGATAGACAGATACTTAGACAGATATAGATAGAAACGCTCAAAGTGCCAAAGGTTCGCTAAGAAATGCTTCGCATTTAATATATGAACCACGACTTCAGATTACTATACAAATATGGACATGCTGTCTAAGACATGTGGATCGCTTCACATGACATGCTCTGAAGGTATAGCAAATGCCTAATCTCTGAGCTGCAGCATGTCGGAATTTATTAAATTTATTAATCATGAACCAACCAGCCCAAATGCGTGCCTTATTGCTGGCAGAACCAATTATATCTGCAGCACCACGTCCACATGAGCTGTGTATTTAGTGTGGCCTGAGCACTTGTCTTTCAGTTTAGTTCGGCATTTGTTTTTCTCTATACCTGACATTCCTATTAAAATGTTTTAATTTTTACAGCAGTCATTGTACTAGAAAGAGCTAACAAGAAAACATTAATATTTGCTATGTGCTCATATTCACAGAAAGCTGTAGTGCTTCATTTATGGTGACCCACCGAAGCAGCAGAAAACGGTACTCCTGTCATTGTGTCAGTGGCATGCTTTGGCACTGCAAAAGTTAACAAAATTATAAAAGGCTTTATTCACATTTTGACAAATTATTTACTAAAAGACAAAAGAAAATATTAGCTGAAGCATAAAGTTACTTATGCTTCCATCACTCTAGCAGAAATTTGCCCATTTCTGACTTTCCATTTTCTTGCACTGTTTACATAGCTTTTCTCTCTATGCTGTGTATGCACACACCTGTGGTTATTTGGGCAGTCTCCATAATAATGTTATAAATGTCAATAATTGTGTTCTATGGTTTGCTAACTTTGACACCCACATCATCATTTTCTTTTTCCCTGTTTGTTTCTATACCTCAAATTGTTTTATCTTTTGTCTTTTTTGTACTATCGCACTCAGTATGAGCTACACCATGCGAGCGCGTGGCCAAGCGCTCTGCATGGTTGTACAGTGGCGCCGATCATGGCATATTTTCGAGTTATCGGGAGAGAGTTTGGCTGTCCCTGCGAGCGCGCATCGCCTCCACTTGCTTTCACCCTTGCCCTCGTTTTGCCCTGCAGTGATATCAGCTTCGAAAATGATAACTTCGAGGGTGAAAGCAAGCAAGTGGGGGCAATGCGTGCTCGCAGGGATAGCCAAACTCTCTCCCAATATCTCGAAAATATGCCATAATCGGCACCACTGTACAACCTTGCAGAGCGCTCGGCCACGTGCTCGTGTGATGTAGCTCATACTGAGCGCGATGGTACATTGTGTCTTGTGTATTATTATACAAATGCATCAGTACAAAGTTTTCAATGCTGCGCCTTGGCACTGTTGTTGTTGTTGTTGTTGTTGTTGTTGTTGTTATTATTATTATTATTATTATTATTATTATTATTATTATTATTATTATTATTATTATTAATATTATTATTATTATTATTATTATTATTATTATTATTATTATTATTATTATTATTATTATTATTATTATTATTATTATTATTATTATTATTATTATTATATCAGCTTCTGTATTGTCCAGATTAGATTTCTGATGCCCCATTGCTTTTCTGCAGTTGCGTCATTTAAACTCTTATCACCTGTCATTTGATATTTATACATATAACACACATAAGTACAAGCACAGGTTTTTTTCAATTCTCTTTCATTAATTGCAACATGTCTATTCAGGGGACCACGGGAACTCCAAAGGCAGCTATGCTTTCCCATCATGGATTTGTAAACAATTCAATCATGTATGACCATGGTGCACCTGATCCTGAGGTGAGCGCTGTTTTGTATCAATCTTTTTGTGCCTTCATGGCAGGCTTTAAAGTCATTAGGGCTAATCTTCCTTCTGCGTATTACTACTATGTTGAAACTTTACTGAGAATGGTTCATAAGTAAGTCAGTGCCTCATCAAGTGAGTAAAATCAAAAGTACAGTCAGTGAGTCCTTGGAATTTAATATTGAGTTTTATGTTCTTTAACTCATGCTAATTAGAAATAAGAAAATTCTGTTCTAATGCAAAGAAGATTAGCAGAAGCACAGGAAATGCAATTTCAGGCAACACATCAATGTATCAAAGCAAATAACTCTCCCTGTGCATGTTCTTTAGCTACGTGTGCACACTAATTGGTTGACATTGTTTCACTGTCAAGCAACGCCATGTGTCATTTCTGTTAAAATTAAAAATACAGTCTGTTGTTAATTAGACACAAGCATGCTCGTTTCCGTCAATGTGACACACAATCTTCTCATTTTCACTACAGTTCAAAGACAGTTACTGAGCCATAGCCAGTCCCTTTAGTACTCATCTGATGTGAACTCTTCAGAGGCAGAATATTTGTGTGCTTTTTGTCTGGGGTATCATACAGAGGCACTGTCCTGCACATGTTTACAAGGGGTACATGAAAAAAAGATGCTGATGTATATAAGATATTTAGGATCACTTGGTTTTCGTTTTAATCCAAAGCTTCAGTAGTTTACATGACACATAGAAGCTTGTTTGGTAATTTTTAAATGAATGAAATCTATTTGACCCAGTTTCATTTTCAGCATCACTAGGATAGTTATTTAGTGACGTAAAATTAAAGCTGTGGGCTTTCAGACTAGCATTCCATATCTTCAAATTTATTCAACTAGAAATTATGAGTTTGACTGATTCTTCTACTTTTTAATGGAAACGTTGGCTGCTTGTGACATAGAGCAAGTCATTTCAAGATTATATGCTCTAGTACAATTTGCCTGTACTGAAAAAACTTGGCATACACAGTGCTTCTAGTTTGCCTTATAACACCTGGCTAACACTGTTCTAACTTGTGATTTGCTCACTGTGGGTGCTAACAGGTTAAGCTTTTAAAGGGGCCCTGCAACATTTTTTTTAACATAGCCACAAAAAAACCACTCATGAGTAGTCAAGGCTCCTTTGAAGATGCAAGCCAAATATTACAGTGCTGCATGCAGCAAGGAACTTACAGTTTAACTTCAAGGACAACCGAAAATTGCTCGCTTACCTCTCGTCAAACTACATAGTCAAATGATGTCTGTGTCTTCAAAAGCACCAAAAATGTATTTTATATTTGCACTTTCAGTCTTGATAGATGGTCATCTGCTTAAGCTTGAGTCAATCATTTGTCTTGTTCTGAACCTGCTACGACAATGCTTTACCGATGCGCATCATTGTTTACAAAACCACTGGTATGTCTTCCAGCGCATGCTTGCACTCTCCTACGTGCCTTGCGAGCTGCACACCTTAGCATACATTGCTTGGTTTTTAGTTTGTTGAAACTGCCTCAAAATGCAACGTCTGTATTTGGCTGCTGTCTGCTGGCCAAGTTGATGCTGGACAAGGCCTGTGCTACTCTAGGTTCTCGTAGAGCTTGCCCAGACTTTAGAATGACAGTCGTGCTTCTTGTGGTGCGTAGGTACCAAGGCCACCACAGGCTACCGCCATGTGCTGGCGCGGCATTCCTCTGAAATGCTCAAGGCCATGGCGTGCTCTGACTTGGTTTCCTTCCACACCATCCCTTGTCATTCCTCCTTGTGTAGCTTCCAGTGCGCTCGTCAGGACAAGAGGAGAGAGAAAGTGCTCAGAGCCTGCGACAAATCCCTGTAGCTCCACTTATACTTGACAGATTTTAAGAAGTTTTGTGGCAAGAAATTCATGAGGCAATTAACTCCTATAGAGAGGTCACTCGGCGATTACTTGGAAAGGTGTTGCATGGCCTCTTTAATATAGTATGCATAGATCAAGAGAGATGGCCTCTTCACTCTTATATTACTATGTTGTCTACTTTTTGTGGCTGCAGCGTTCAATCCTGTGCAGTCCTTTGCCTTTGTTCCACGTTTTTGGCATGACAATCGCCATGGGTTTGACTGTTATAAGAGGAAACTGTGCCGTGATTCCATGTGCTGGTTATGACACCAAGGAGGTTCTCAAATCTATCCATAACTACAGGTAGGTAAGTTTACCGGTCGGCTACTATGCATTGCCCTATTATTGAATGATGCATTTCTTCCTACTCCTCACTTATTCCATTTTTCTGCTATTTGAAATGCAAAATGTGGATGATGAAAGAACCATGAACGCCGTGTGTAAATTTGCCAGTCAGCCATCAGCTGTGCTGAACTTGGTCTATTATGATGTTGCTTTTATACATAAAACATATAGATGCAAGAAAGAGCTTAGATCACTGCATGCATTATATGCTTTCCCAGGTATCATTTTTAACTATATTAATGTTTACATTTGTTGTCTCAAGCAGTGTAAACTCAAGCACTTTACTATAGCTACTGCACTTAAAGGGATGCTGCGACACTTTTTGAACATGGTGAGTATACGCTGCCGATTGGTAGGCAAGGCACCTGTAAACATGCGAGCCAAATATTATAGCACTGCACACTCCATAAATGTCATAGAATGCTGGAAATCGCTAACTCTTCTCTCGGCCCATTCCGTGACAGACTGGCCCGACTATGTCATAGGCGGAGAGACATAGCCATTGGCCGATTTGAGCATTTGTGTGCTGTGTAGTTACCGCAGTTGCCACGGGGTGCCACCATGTACCTGCACCATGCTCTATAGTGCTAGAATTGCACCCTATGGACTTGCACTAGTGTGCTCGTGATTACACCGAATGTGAACAGACATGTTCAAAGCAAAAAAGAAAAGAAAGTTCTCGAAGTCACCACACGCGCTGACATAGCTTCTTGCCCCTTCTTTATCCACTCCCCCCCCCCCCTTTGTGTAGCTTTCCGCATGCTCGTTGGGACGAAAGAAAGCTCTGTCGCTCTCCTCGTACTTTATGGATTAAAAAAATTTGGGGCAATAGATTCATGAAGAAATAAACTCCGATAGTGAGGTTATTTGTTGATTCCTCGGGCCCCTTTAATGTTGCAGAAGTTGTCACGCATGAAGTACTAGTTGCAGCTTCTATAGTTGGGTGCAACTTTAGAAGGCAGTGAGTGGCACCAAGGCTGCATCAATGAGCGCACGCTCTAGACTGATGTCATTACTGGGTCGTCAATGATCCTGCCCTAAGCACATGAGTGGGACTGTTTCTTTAGTCGTGGAGGCAATCTTCTGCCACACTTTGGTAATCTGAGCGGGGTCTCTCCTGCCTTCTTAAATTGTATATGACTATACTCTGTGTGTCACTACCATTGCATTTCTTTAGCATTTCCAGCTGTTGCATGCAGTTTTTGACTGATTATTCAGACATGACAGGGACTGCTGAACATATTAAATAAATACCCAAAAGTGCTGCACATACTTTGCCAGAAATTCAGTTTAATTATTCCACAAGTGGTCAAAAAAAGATAGTCAATGCATTCCGTCATGCACATATGCTTGAATGTGGCCTAGTTAGCTTATATTTTGATCACTGCTGTGCTGTCACTACAAACACACAAATGTATGGCCAACATATACATCTCCTGGCAGCTTAAACATAAGTTGACTGCTCACGAATAGCCATTCATTGAGAGTTTTTTTTTGCAACAGTTGTTATGCACGTAATTGTAGTTGGGGTGTTGTATTGAACCACAACTGAACCGCATGCCAGAACTGAACCGGAACTAAAGCAAACTGATATTCTGCCATCTGGGAACTAACCCAAACTGGAACTTTTTCAAAGCACTGTTCTCAAGCAAGTTCAACTGCAGAGTTCTAGAATTGTTTTGAAATTCTACAGCCATGCATGCCACTTCGTTGCCAAAAACAGGTGACACCTGTCGCATTGATTTTACTCAGTCCATGGACTGCTGCCTCAGGAATAGTCATATAACTCAGCTCATTGGCTATGCAAAAGTACGTTTGATTGGCTCATTTGCGCAATATGGTGGCCACACACTGTCTAGACCAGGGCTGCACAAAATAGCCTTTCTTACTTCCTGTCTACAGGTAGCAGTAATAATTCAGTTAAGGCATGTGCCCTCCAGCATAATAAGTCTAATCATAGCTGCCTTCAGAGACAGTAGGTTATGGTGCCCTTAAACATGCTTCGATTGAATTGTCACTGGTGTATGCAGACGGGATGTATGAATAGGTCGTGTGCTCTCTGTGTTATTGTAACTTTTTTTTGCACAATTTTATTGTATATGTACAGTTTAGTGTCCCGAACAGGAGACAAAGAGGAGCGGTAGCGTGAAGAGAAGACGAAGATCGAATGAGGAGATTAAACAGTTAACAACAGTTATACCAACGAGATTTAACCCAAGACCGAAGCTACCAGTTAAACGTCATTGTTTATTATTCCTACACCTTTTCAAAAGCTGAAGTAAACTGCACGACCTTGGAAAGGGAGGCCTTAGCAGTGGTGCTGGCATTGCGGTACTTCAGAAGTTATTTGGAAGGCCATCGATTTAAGCTTTTCACAGACAATCAAGCTTTGACGTACCTTCTGAGCCTTCGACAACCAAAGGGCAGAATGGCAAGATGGATCAGCAAAATTCAGCAGTTCACGTTTGATGTTAGCCACAAACCCGGTGACAAACTACCTGACGCGGACGCCTTGTCAAGATTGCATATAGCACAAACAAATGACTATCAAGAGGCACACGTCGCAAGTGTATGGGAAGGCACCGAAAAGTTAGGACTGATCCAACGGAAAGTTTGTTGTGCCTCGAAGCTGCATATCAAAAATATTGCGGGTCTGTCACGACAGTCCACACTCAGGTGGTCATGACGGCTTTTGGTGGACTTACTGGAAGATTCAGAAATGTTTTACTTGGAAGAACGTGAAGGCCGACGTAGAAAATTACGTAAGAACTTGTCATCAGTGCCAGACAATTAAAGCCAAATTGTGCCCAAAAGGAAACCTGAAGGTGATTCCTTCATATTCAGATGTCCCATTCGAAGTTGTGCATCCCGATTTTGCTGAACTCAAAAAGAAGGGGGAGGGTGTACGCTGAACTCGGTCCTTTCTAGTGGCTGTTGATCAATGCACACGTGTGGCGGTGGCAAAACCCGGAAGAGAAGATGCAAACAGTATCATTTCATTAATGGAAAGGCAGGCATTTAGACACACCAAGGTAATTATCTCTGATAATGGACCTGCATTCCGCAGTGAGAGGCCCCAACAATGGGTAGAAGAAAAGGGTACCACATTAAGATTTGCAACGCCATACCACCCCAAAGGAAATGCCCTCACGGAATGCCTCGTCCATGACTTGAAGACTTTCATTTCCATATACGACTTCCGTGGAGCATGGAAGTGCGCTCTTGAGGCAGCGGTGAAGCATCAAAATGAATATAACACAGCTTGACTTGGCTACAGCCCTCAGTTTGCTGCTTTTCAGAAGACGACATGGCTACCAGCAGATTACGAACTTGGCATAGTTGGGAAGATTCATATTCCAGAACGCGAGAAGACGATAGAGGAAACCAACAGTTATAAAAGTTCAATAAAGAAGTACTACGACTTGCGCCATGCAACCTGCATGCCCAATATACAACCCGGAGAAATGATACTAAGTACGAAAAGGTCTTGATCATTCGAAGAATGCTCTTACAGGTCCTCAAAATGGTGAAACAACAAGGTGTACTGAAGTCAGTGCATTTCGAAGGACCAGCCAGCAAGGTAGAAGTGACAACTGTGGGTAACCTAGTGCCATTACCATCTGCGGAAGGATGACGATAAGAGACCCGAAGGATGTAGTGTCCCGAACAGAAGGCGAAGAGGACTGGTAGTGTGAAGAGAAGACGAAGAAGATCGAATGTGGAGATTAAACAGTTAACAACAGCTGATCTGTCTCGGAGACCTACTTTATGTATAGCACTGTAGCGTCTCTTTTTTAAGTGCGGCATTAATGAGAGCTAACAGACAATAATGCCAAGTGCGGAGCACTCTAGGGGGCGGGCTGTCATAGGCTGTCGTATGCTGTCATCGTGTGCTGTTGTAGCTTGGCGTAACGCAGGCAAAACCACAAATAGCATAGCCATCTGTAGCATACTGAGCGCGCGCTTGCGCCAAGGAGAAATCTTCTTGGGACTTGGGAAATCAGTAGGCACTAGACAGCCACTCCATCTCGACAACCATGTGCTTTCCCTAGCCTCATAGTCGCCTCTCTGGCTTAGCATTCTAGTACGATTTCAGGATTTTTGTGTCACTCCTGTCCCTATCTGTAAATCGATTAATCGAATAGGTTTAATCAGATAAGTCAATTATATGAAATGTGAACATAGATGAAGATGAATTGTTTTGCGGGACATGTTTCATTGATTAATTATTCATCAGTTTTGCCATTCCTACTAATGTGATGAATTCCTTATTATATGTTGTATCTTTGCTACTGTTGTTTTTTTTTTTTTACCAATGCTGCATTAACTAATTATTTTAGCACTGCACTTCTTATTATGTGATCTGGTACATACTGCTGTTCATGCATATTGTGGAGTGAAAGTACTACGGAGGTTCGCTTTTTGTACTGCCCCTCTTATACATTGCTTCATCTGGGGCCTGTAAGGTATTTTTAAATAAATAACTGTGATCATTCTAAACAGTTGCACACTTCAGGAGGTCTTTTTGTTTCACAATAATAATTGTCATCTATCTTGCATGCCTATACTTGCTCTAATGACACGTGCCCAATACTTACACTTCACTAACAGCATGTGTACTATCAGCATGATGTAGCATCCTTGACAGGAAAGTGGCCTGCACTGAATTTCCAGGAAAGGAAATGCAGGCTAAGCCCAATGTCAATTATTGTTCTGGGCCAAGACCTTGTTTATTAATAAACTTGGCTTATTACAGTAATACTTGAGTAGACTAAATTTGCACAGCGTATACCTGCTTTTTTATTTTCTAGCACATATGTAATGTTAATATATTGCTGAACACTTAGTGTACTCTGCAGTGCTTCAGTATTGTGACAAATCAAGATCAATAGGACCCCTTTCTTCGTTTCTATGATGTGTGTCTTGTTGCTGCTCTTTAAAGCATAACATGTATTATATGGTACATGATGGATGTGTATGTGCATGCATGTGTGTGATGGGGGGAGATTAAAGGTTTTAAAGCAAAAGTCCAGGAGGAAATTCCTGCTTCTATGTGTATTGCTTTAGTTTTGTCTGTTAAGTTAGTGTAGTTAAGTGAGTAATTTTGCTCTTTTAGGACAAAAATTGCACAGCTGGTGTTGTGCTGTTTCCTTCCATTTTCTTATTACTGCAAACAATTATCATTGTTGTTATTGTTGTTCTCAGTTTTTTTTTTTTTTCATTGCCGTTAGGACTGCAATAATATACACACCTAAATCCTGTCTTTTTTGTTCATGAGACACTCTAATTACATTACAGTATGGTAATACAGGGTGTCCACAAATGTTTACCTGATAACAAAACTATGTAGCTCTTAATACTGTAAATGAAGCATGCACAGTCGAACCCACTTATAACGGTACCGGTTTTAACAGTATATGGGTTATAACAATTAGAAGTTGCTGCAACGTCAACATTTGCATGTTTTCTATGGTGAAATAACCATTTTACTACAAATACCCCCATGCCTCATTATTGGTTGCAACAATGAAGTCTCTCTACTGGTTATCCATGCCGAAAGCTAATGGAATGCGAAATCCATGAAAAGAAAGAAGAAAATGACAAATTCGAGCCAGTCCGCATTCGTAGTGGAATTGGCACACTTGTGCCATGCCAGTAGCCCCTTCTGATTCTTGGCATGCTTCACCACACATTTAGGCAGTGCAGCAAAGCTGACTTTTGGAATCTGCTATGGCCGCAAACGGTTTGACTCACAAAAGCGCTGGTTCGAGCCTGCCAGGTGATGGACGCGATGTCGGTGGTGGCTTCGAATAATGCAGTTTCGGAGCTGCGATTACAAGAAGTTTGAAAAATCGGAATCTGATGAGTTTCAGCATCCGAAATTTCAGATGTGTGTATACATTGACTTCTGTGGGGCTTGTGGCGGTGCCGTGAAAGCGTCCAAATTTGCAAGCATGTCTGAAAAATCGGCAGTTGACTGTATTCTTTTGTGTTGTCCTTACTAGCAATGTGCATTGGCAAATTCCATCCATTATTATATAGTTTTCTCCCAACAGTCTGCCATCCCCCTATTTTTCCTTTGTTCATACAACCGATTTATGACAATTATTGGTTATAACAATGAAATTTTCGGGGCACTTGATATTGTTATATAAGTGGATTAGACTACCACATATGTCTCTACTGATTTAAGTTTTGAACCTTACATAAAGCCTTAAGGCAAGTAATACTCTTCAACATTTAAATCACTTCAACGTGTGCACCCGTGCTAACACACAGAATAACAAGCCGGTATTCAATCTCTTCCCACATATTCTGCAACATGTCTGGTGTGATTGTGCCAATGGCATCTCTGATGCATTGTTGCAATGTCACACTACCAGGAACTTCTGTTTCGTGTACACAATTTTTCACATTCCCCAAAAGAAAGAAATCAGTGGGGATAATGTCAGGTGATCTCGTGGGGGCCATGGAATTTCGCTGTCTCTGCCAATCCACCTGATGGAGAAGGTTTCATTAAAGGGCCCCTCACCAGGCCGCATTGCAAATTCTAGTTAGACACTGGAAATTGTTGCGTGCCCAATAAGGAGCGTTGCAGCACAGGAATTTTTCAAATTCGTTCATTACGAGCTGAGATAATCAATATTTTGAAGCGGTGTGAAACCATGACGCACAGAGGCAAGCTTGAAACCCTTGCCATTCGCCCTGTCTAGCCTTCACAAGACAGATTTCTTCCCTGCCCTTTCCCGTATCGGAGCTAAAGGATCGCATGATGCAGACACGTCAGTACTTCATGTGCACGTCATGTCACGTGCACATGATGTTCGCGAGCATGCGAGCGGTGTTGCGTTGTTTCATCGTTGCGATGCGCACGAGCATTGTTTCGTCGTTCTCTGAGGTCTACTGCCTGCTTCTGCGGTACGGAACCATCAGTGCACGCATGTTTGGAGAGGCTGGGCTGGATTATGGATCCTTACCGTGACACAACATGTCGCACCGCTCGAACTGTTGTTAGGAACGAAGCACCTAACCCTGACAGTCCTGGCAGTCTTCAACAAGAGCAGCTGCTTGAAAGCAAAACTGCCATTGGAAACCGTACGTAAAAGAAATGACCAATTTCATAGATTGCATTGCATACATGGTCGGTATTTATGTTGCCTACTGTTGCTGGTGCAGTCACGTTGAATATAGCGTACTGTAACACCGGGCCCCGTCAGCATCTACGGCGGAAGGTGTTTCTGGTGCTTTGCAATGAGAGAACTTTCCGATGATAAAATTACCAGTGTAAATCTTCACCTGGGCAACAGACGTGATCATGTCTATTATGCAATTGACAGCGTGCTTCTCACTCTGCAAAAACAGCATTCTTGACCACCACTGACATAGAGAGTGTTCCCCTCGCTCAGAATTATAAACATAAAACACCTGCTCCCGGCCGTTCCGGCCCAAGATTTCTGCTGCCGTTCGACGCTGTCGCGTCCCCTGACAAAATAACGTGAGCATCTTGAGAAAGTTATTGCATCTCAAAGTGAACAAACGATTATATACCGAACCTGTATGCATTAAAATTTAGGAAATGGTTTGTTGCCTTTACGAATAGGATTTCCAGTTGCGCAGTTCCAGCTTGGCCGTGCCCCCCCCCCCCTTTTTTTAAAAATGCAATCGACCGCTTCAATAAAACTGCTTCCTACTTCCTTCGCAGTACACATATTCTATCACTTTCGAAAAAATGCCAACATTACTGTATGGTGCACGGTGTGCACGTGGACTTGAATTGCTGGCAGATTAGCATTACTTTACCAGATGAAGTAATGTGATTTACAGAAGAGTTCAACAATGATTCCAGGTATTTGTTCCTTCAGTGCTGCACCCATAAGTACATCAAGGCTTGTGGTAGCTTTCGATTACAGCTATAGATAACCTGTCTTTCATAACACTATTTCACAGATAACATCACAAGCCGTGAGTATTCGTACGAAAACACACATGTTGTATACGCTTGCAAAATCAAAACCGAAACCCCCGGCAAATGGACTACTTGGCGTTGTAACACATGTGCAGCTGCTCCGCCCACGTAACTGCGGCTGTGCTGCCGCAGAAAGTAGTCACCAGGTGTATTGGTAACATAAGCCAGTGCCACATAAACATTGAGGTAGGCCTGAGGGGATAAGAGCGAGAGAACTTATTTGAAGGCAGAGAGGTTTTCAGTTTGAAATTTGACCTCTTTCCGCGGTGCGTAGCATTGCAAATCTTGGCAGACGTGATCATGAGCGTGCGGTGTGTGCATTGCGTTTTTCTGCTCGAAATGGTCAGACCAGGTGAGGGGCCTTTTAAGAAAACTGCGGACTTCTATAGAGCCTAGTGAGGGTAAGCACCATCTTGCTGAATGACGATAGTGTCTTTAATATCCTGTAGCTGGTGAACGGCATAATTCACCAACATGTCCACGTAAACATATCTACTTACATTGTTTTCAAGGAAGAAAAATGGGCCAATCACTTTCATATCACTCATTTACCCACATGACAACTATACAGAAACTTCATGGGTTTCCTAATAGACCTGTAATAAAAAATAAACGTGACCGTCATATATATAATCAATATTTAATCTTGAAATCGGGGCAAACATTTATGGACACCCTGTATATCTACTTACTTTGTCTTTCAGGTGTGCACAAGTTGCTGGAGCACCAACAATGATTGCAGACATGATAAATCATCCGGACTTCAAGAGCTTTGATCTTTCCAGCCTAAACAGGGGTGTGTACATTTTTTGCTTGTGACAAGTACATATTGCTGCACATTATATCGATGCCTTGTGTATTGCAGGATCATTTAATGTGTCTAAGCTGTTGTAGAGGTTTGTAAAGAGCACAATGACTGTACTGCAAATTTTGTTTCAATTTTTTTGTTCATTTGGCGCAGTCGTAATGGGAGGCAATGTGGTGACTCCTGAAATGAGGAAGTTGGCAAGGGAAAAGTTTAAGGCTCATGTCTGGGTGAGTACATACATAATGTAGATAAGTAATAACAGTAGTATATACAGGGTGTCTTTTTTTTTGGTACAGATTTTTAATAAAAATCTTACAACACTCAGGCTCCTGTTGCTTGCTCACGTGAACACTGTGTTGGGGTGGAAATACCTTGCCACAGCTAATATAACACTGAAATGACTAATTAACTTTCCTGGTCGTCTCCTTAACATGTTGTATACCAAAATTTGCATAGGAGCTAGGACACGAGTGTATGAGGAACGTGACTGAGAGGTCACGACATGCCTGTTGTGCATTTCACGAAACCCTTTCCCCTCTTAAGATGTGGTACATACCTTCATACCACAGCCTTTCGTATGCAAGTATGCATCACAGGTGAAACCCAAGCACAGCAAGAAGAGACAGTAGATGTTTTATAAGACAATCATAGTAAGATATTCTGGAGTTTTACATGTCAATACCACAATATTATTACGAGGCAGGCTGTAGTAGGTGACTCCGGATTAATTTTTACCACCTGTAGTTGTTTGACCTGCACCTAAATTTAAGCACGAGGGCATTCTTTCGATTTCACCCCCATCAAAATGCAACAGCCATAGCCAAGAATTGAACTTGCGCCCTCGAGTTTGGCAGTGCGACACCTTACGGGCTAAGCTACCATGGAAAGTAATTGCATATACACTCTGTGTGTGTTAATCAAGAGAAAGACATATCACTTGTTATAGCTGGCGATTTTAATGTAGCGTACAAACACTGACGAATGTGCCTCAACGATCCTTAGCCAGCACCCACACTGTACAGACAGTAAGCCCACAAGATGCACACAACTACCCTATTTACATGAAGACATCATCTACTTCCAAAGACTTGGCTCAAGGCCAAAAATTGTGGCATAGGCAGTTCCTCATTGACTGCTTTGCATGAAATCGATTCCCACAATGCATGGAATCTGCCAGAATTATTTCTGACCCCATTCTGCTTTGACACTCCTTTATTCAAATTTCATCATTTCCTTGTCACAGGAAGTTCCGGTCTGACTTAAGAGTGGCCATGCCTTCTGCACGCTGGGCATGGTCAGTTTCGGTATCGCCATCAAAATTTGATGATGAATATCTCAAATTACGTGCAACTGCTGTGATTATAAAAATACGGTATGCCATAAATTGTCATGGACTCGAACTTTCCGATATAAACAGCTGCCATAAAGTTAATAATCAATAAGTTAATTAACAAGCTTTGGTTAATTAGTCAGTTCAGTGCCATTCCAGCTGTGGCAAAGTATTTCTGTATTGATTTAGAATTTTCGTGCGCAAACGACAGGAGCCTGGCCTCGATATGATTTTTATTAAAAATATATATTGTTAAAAAAAAAAGAAAACACCCTGTTGGAAGCCTGAAGATTTAAAAGGACACTAAAGAGAAACAATGAATCAGTTTAGATTGATAAATTGTGCTCTGAGAACTCGAATGTCGTTAATCTAGCCATCATAGGTTTATAAATATAGGAGAAAATGAAGTTCAAAGTTTCATTTTTAAATTTCGCGCCGAAATCTCCGCTGGTGACGTCACCGATTTCAAAGCGTACTTATCATCTTTGGCGCCATTGACCCAACGAAATTTCCTCAAACTTGGTATGTTAAGTCTATGGCCCACCCCAGAGGACAATGCACTTCGTTTTTACCGATTAGAAACTGCGTAGGCCCTAGTAGGCGCCGTCAAAATATGTGACGTCACGGCGATTGATGCGGAAACTTAAAAGTGGCGTCGCCACCCACATTTTCTTTTTGCGCGTTTTCTCGCTAACTAAGCGTCTTCTCGCAGCAAGTGGGGTGTTTTTGGTATCGTGAAAGAGTAGTTTACTAATAAGAGAAAAATTGTTTTGCTCTTTAGTGTCCCTTTAACAAGAGTTTATCTCGAAAGTAAAACGTTGCTTAAAAAAAACACGTTCACAAGGAAGGGCATGGGGACAAGTGCAAGCTCACTGTTTATTCATGGGCGGAAGCACCGAATAAATAGGAAAAAAGTTGTAACAAGAGCACATGCGCAAAAAATAATGAGATGCGTAATTACACGTGCACAGCCAGAAACAATTTCTCTCCACTCTACAGGCTTATGGAAGGATCACTAATGCATGCAGTTGTCTTGTTCGATACAGTGTATAAGCTTCTAGTACCAAATGTGCATTCATCTTACCACTTCATAATCTTAATCTCATCTAGTCGAGGATCACAAGTGCATACATTACAATGATCGGCTAAATTGTTTTTTTTTCTTTCTCTTTACATTTTGCTGATGCTTGGTTTAATTGACGAAACGAGAGGCCTTTGCTCTGCAGTGGCTGTATGTAGTCAAGCTGATGATGATGATGGTATCTATTTACAGGTTGGCTATGGAGCTACAGAGACAACAACAGCATCTACACTGGTGACTGAAAGGGATCCTGAGAGCAAACAAGCTACAACTGTTGGGAGACCAGTAGGCTACGTAGAGGTATGCTATACAATAAAATTATGCTAAGACAGTGCTTTTTGCAGTTTCTTGCTGAAAAATATTATTGAAATAGTATACTATTGCTTCCACTTCCTTTGTTCTTGCTTTCTCACATAGCTTCCTTAAAGGCAAAACTGTCATCTTAATCTGCTGCCACTGCCCTATTACTTCTTACGATCAGAAATAAAAGGTAATAAATGATTTACCCTTAGAAGAGAAGAGTTTATTCAAGGCGTCCTTGTTATCATTAAAAAATATTTTCAATATCACCCATGGCATGTAGTGCAATTTTACTTCTTGAGCTGAGGCAGACGTCATTATCACAAGAAATTAGAATTAATTTTGAGTGAATAACAAAATTTTACAAATAACCTAATCACGTTACGGCTTAAGTTGCAGTTTAAAATTGTAGTCTGTGTTTTGAAAAGTTATACGCACTCAGAATGAATTCTGAAGATTACATACATCTCAAGATGTATGTTCCCAGTGTTTGCGATAAAATACATTGGTGTTTCAGTCATTTGTTTTCTTCAGTGCATATATGAACATATTGATGAAGCATGCACCAATAAATATTCTGGCTAGTCCATCAACAAGCACCATCATAGTGTATAAGCAGTAATACAAATTGCATATAGGCTAAGTCCAGTGCAAATTCTTGTTAGACTGTTAGGAAACTGATAAAGAATTATACTAGACTAATATAAACTCCTACCAGTCTAAGTTTTAGACATCAAATACAAGAATTATTGTGGCAGCAGTTATAGGAAGACTCCAAGTGAAAAAAAATACGGCAGATCCCACGCACTGTGGGAATCGATGTAATGTGAAGCAGCCGGCAGAGCGCTGCTACATCGCCTTGTTTGTCTTTGAGACAAGTGAAGTCACTCATGCCATCGCATCTAGTTCACTGTATATTGCACGTTTGACATGCATGCATGCATGTACAATCCGGTATATGCCATGCTAATGAAACGTATATTCTGGAATATACAGTGCATGACCTGCCATTTACGTTCATGACGCACTAGTGTCATGCCATACCAATTTTGGTATTAGTATATTCATTTAAGAAAACGGCCGGAAGCGCACCATGACAGTGGCATGTAAATCATGTCGTACGTGACTTGCATGTCATGATTTCCCCGTTACCACCTCTGATTTACGTTCATCATACAATCTCGTCACGCAATACCAATTTTGGTGTATATCAAGCGAGCGAAATGGCCGTGAGGGCAGCATGAGTGTGGAATGTAAATCATGTCGTACATGACTTGCATGTCATGATTTTCATGTTACCACCTCTGACTTACGTTCATCATGCAGTCTCGTCGCGCAATACCAATTTTGGTGTATATCAAGCGAGCGAAATCACCGCGAGGGCACCATGAGTGTAGCATGTAAATCATGTCGTACATGACTTGCATATCATGATTTTCATGTTATCATGTGTCAGTTACGGTCGTCATACAGAAATGTTTCATGATAACCAGTTTTGGTATGTATCCATTATTTAAACGGCCACGAGCGCCCCAAGACCATGTAATGTAAATCACGCTGTACATGACATGCTTGTCACGATTTTCACATTAGGACCTGTCATTTGTGTTCGCAATACACTATTGTCATTCCATACCAATTTTGGTATATATCAAATTAACAAAATGGCCGCAAGAGCCCCAAGACCGTGGCATGTAAATCATGCTGTTCATGACATGCATATCATGATTTTCATGTTATGACCTGTCATTTATGTTCGTAATATAGTCATGTTATGTCATACCAATTTTGGTATACATCCCATTAACGAAACGGCCAGGAGAGCTCAAAGTCGTAGGCAGCTAGATAGATAGACAGACAGATAAATACGCTCAAAGTCGCCGAAGTTCGCTAAGAAATGCTTCGCATTTAATATGTTCACAGTTTTGACGGTGTGGTCTGTACAAACTCCAAGTGCGATATGATCCTATCACACCCCAATGTGGGATTGTGAGAAAGGGTGCAAAAGAGTGCACCATTTTTGTGCGTTTTGGGAAAGGTGCAGTGCTTGCACGGCAGAGATGAGATGGGGGGAGTGTGCATCTCTCCTTTAGTCAGCAGGACACGAAGACATCATTCATGAAAGGCGGTCACAGCTCATAGAAAACAATGGATGCACACTGCCTTGCAAGCGCTCTGCAAAAGTTGCAAGGGTTGAGTGAGCTGAAGGGGGCTGGTAGTTTCGTCTGACTGTACTTGCTGACAACATCTAATGTTGTAGATCGGATTATGTCAAAGAAGCGAAAAGCAGCCCAATGAGTTTGCTCACATCTGTTTGTGCTGTTCATTATGCCAGCATTACGAAAGCCAGTGTTTGGGTCATTTGAGTGAGCTAGTTGTGTTCATGTTTGCCATGTGCAGGCAGAAACCACGCTGGGTAATTTAATTAGTGTGTGCCAGTGTTCATTGCACTATACATGGCCGATAAAACTATGAACCCCTTCGTAGGTGTTACTGTTGCATTGCTATCACTGTCGGTGCTTCTACTTTCAGTCAAAACAAACTTTTTATTAGACTACTAACACAAATGTTTGTTGGAATCTTTGCTAGGGAGACTGTTTGTCCATTTTTATTTGCAGCTTTTGCAACATCTACTATTGCTGTAGAATTGGAGTTCATTCATTTCATGAGCTACAGTAAAAAAATTATCATCAAATATAGTAACTGGACAAGTTAGGGATGTTAATCTTAACAGTTACAGTGCAGGCTGACTGTCCTGAGTTGGCTTCTTTCCTGCATTGGTGTCAAACTCTCAATCTGTTATACTCTATTCCAATTATCTGGTTGAATATTATTAGTAATCGCAGTGTTCGTAGTGGCCCTTGAATCCCTTGAAAACTTAAAATTTTTGAGGTCTTTGAATTTCCTTGAATTTCGTGTACTTTCATTCAGTTAATTTCTAGCCAATGCTTTTTGAATAGGCCTGTGTGAATATTCGAGCGCTACTAGAGTAGTCGAATTCACTTTGTCATGAATTCAAAATTTCCGAAATTTTGGAGTATTCGAAAAGGACAAATAAACTTAGTTTCACATGTAACCATCCTGAAAAGGTGGTTTCACGACAGCGTGTGGCTACTATGCCGTGAAATCACCTATTCAGAGGAAATCCGTACTGCCGCGAAGCCAGACTTCAAGCTTCAGTTTGCATAATCCATGCACCCCGGTCAACTTTAGCAGTGTAGCTGTTTAAGCTCGCCGTTCTGCCGTTTCATGTTAACAAAAACTATCATCACCATGAACAACCTCTACCTTATATGGCGTCTCGTGTCGCCTAGCACTTGGCACAGCTGCGCCTAGTGCGTGCAACACGATAACTTGGCTGGCATGCACTCTCTTCATCTTGTTTTTAACAGCAGAGCTGTTTATGCCAGCCATTGGTTGTAATCTGTCAACAGAAAATTATCACCATCACGAACTGGCACGTGCTATTTTCGTCCTCTTCTTCCTCTTCATCTTCTGCTTCGCTCTCAGAACACGTGTGCCGATTTGTCCGGCGTGGGATGGAATAACTCTGATGGGTGAGAGAGAAAGAGAGAAGTTCTTGGTGAATGAGATTTCTTGATGAGGCGAGATTTGAATCCGCGTACGCACGATCCAAAGGGATCAAAGGCGAGCATCGTAACCACTCGGCTATCCAGGCACGCCAGCAGTGCATAACATAGCCTTGTATAATATAGTATACCAAAGGGGTGGGAAAGGGAAGTGAGGGTGAGGAGGAGAGATGTCAGGAGAGGGTGAGGAGGAGGGAAAGGAGGAGGGGAGAGAGTAAAGCATAGCATAGAAAGAAAGAAAGGAATAGAGAGAAAGGAAGGGAAGAAGAACAGAAAGAGAAAGAAAGACCAAAAGAGAGAAAATCAAATAAAAAGAGAAATATATAGACAGAAAGAGATAGAAAGAGCGAGAAATAGACAGAAATATATAGAGAGAAAAAGAAAGAAAAAAAAATAAGCGTGGCAAAGAAGACAGAAAAAATAAAGAGAAGAGAGAAAAAGATGATGAAAGAAAGAGAATTATACAGAGAAACAAAGAAGGTTGCCCAGCTCTGCACTTCCTTCAGGCTTGGCACCACTAGTGCAAAGCTGACTTATTATTTTTTTTTAGTTTAAAACATGGGCTGATATGGGCTAAATACCCCAAACTTACCCTCCTACTATGCAAACCCTGCTACTACTATATGAATTTGGTTCAAATTTGGCATATACCCTTTGGTTCACACCAAAATTTAGTGATATTTACACAAGCCTACTTGTGAACAGATGTGTAACGAAGATTTTATATTGGAGGGGGATGGGGGTTCGACCTCTTTTTAAGTACTATGTGTGTTTGAGTTTGTCTCTGTGGATCCATATATACTCATACAAGCTGAACAATCCTGAAGGGAGGTTGAACCCCCCCCCCCCTTTTTTGTGTGTGTTTGTGCAATACGTCTAAATTGTGAGGTGAATCAGCTTGAGCAAACCAACAGTAAGATACTGAGATCTGCAGAAAATAATGCTATAGAATAAAACCTGCAATAAACAAAAAGTAAGCTGAGAAGCTGTGAAAACTTTTTTAGTTGGCTATTGATGATGGAAAATGTGCATATTTTTGCTTGTGTGCACTAAATGTGTTTCCGAGCTATAAAAGATGGTGTCGTCTTTTTCAACAATCTCTAAGAATGTTGTTCTAAGGCCCGTATTCACAAACGCTCCTCGACTCGAAACTCGACTTCAAGGGATCCTTGAGGACTGTCTCGCGTTGAAAAAATCACTCTCGACTCGAAACACTCCTCGAATAGAGAGAATCCTCAGTGTGCTCCTCGAGAATCTCGAGGTAGGTCAGAAGCTCCCTTCAGCGCTCCTCAGAACAGTTTGCAGGCAAACATAGCACACGTACCGTCACTTGACTGCTTTTTGGAATTCGCTTTTCATGTTCATGATGTTTCCGACGAACTTGCAAGAGAGTCAGATGCCACGAATTGTGTGCCTAGGCACTGGTTAAGGGATCGCTTGAACCTTTTAGATGAGTACAGGGACACGGAGTTTCTCTCAAGGTTTCGCTTTACGAAGAGCACCGTAGCAAGTCTCCTGACATCTCTCCCGCTCAAGTCGAGCACGGACAACCGCGGACAACCGCGTGTGCAGTGCGCGGACAACACGGACAACCGCGCGTGCAGTGCGCACCAACGAGCCGACTGTTGTGTCGTCTGCCATACACAAGGGCCCTTGCACAGCATCGAGCACCCAAGGAAGTTGCTAGTTAAAATAAACTTTTGTATTATAATAACTACGTTGTGTAAATTAAGACTTTTCTCTTTTGTTGCTGTTAAAACTAACCAAAATGAACTACAGGTGCGAACGACTCATTTAAAAACAGACGGCGCTCGCAGAGAAATGTGGTCGTCTGCAACATTTGGTCGTCTGCTACATTTCGTTCGTCTGCGAAGCAATCGTTGCATCACATTTTCAGTGCGATGGAATCTATGCCGTGAAATATAAGTTGAGCAAGTCAAGGTAAGATTCAGTTGTTGTGGTCTTCTGTTTTACACCATTTTATACTTGTTTGCCAAATGACAGCGGATTATTTCTGTGCGAGAACTAAAATAAGAACACACTGCGTGTGTCCCTTTCCAAATGGTCGTCTCGGGCGAGCAATTACTGATCCCATTGCCTAGAGAATAATATGAAGGCGGCACGTACACGTGCTGGAATCTTCGATGCGTGTAAAGAAGTAATATCGTAACCTGCAACCGCTCGATCGCATACTAGGCTGTTATGTTGCCAGACACAACAACGTCAGTAGCTCAGTCGCCACAACACACGATAACATCTCCGCTGTATCACCGACTCAAAAAAACGTACAGCAATTGTTTAGAATGGAAAATAAAAAGAAACATACTTGTTTTGAGGCTCAAGGCATGCTTTAGAGAGCATAATTTGCATATTGTCTTCTCCGTGCGTCCCTCAAGTGCGTTGAGGTGGAGCACGCCTTCGTGAAGGGCTCCTTGTCAGAGAAAACGTTGAGCGACATCCTTGAATGTCCCTCGCCCCTCGAGTTGAGGAGAAGCATTTTCCTTAACTCCGCGGAGTCGAGGTGGAGGGCCGAGTCGAGGAGCGTTTGTGAATACGGGCCTAAGTCCTTGAAAATTCTACATTAGGACCTTGAAAGTCCTTAAAGCTCCGGAATTTGTTTCTTTCTAGTTACTGTGAGCAACTAGGAGGAAACAAATTCAAGAAACAAACCAGGAAGAATAGGTACTTTTGTGGCTATGCTGTATAATTTGACCTACGTGGACCTACATGGACGTTGCCTGTAATATCTAAAATTTTGACATCTGGTTTAGTTAGGGCTAGAAGTTTTTTGTGTCTGTAAACAGTATCTTGTGGCTGTAGTCTCATTACTGCTGAGTGCAAGCTATCGACAGTTTCAGGCATTGCAATTGGCAATTTGTTGGGTCCCGAAAGTGCTTTACTTTGTAATTTTAGCACTGATTTTTGTTGAATAAATTTTCATTTTCAAAGCTCTGAACTACAACTCTCATCACACTGTCAACTTGCAATCACAATGCAGGTAAAGGTTGCAGATCCTGCCACAGGCAAGGAGACTGCCATCAATGAACCTGGAGAGGTGTGGATTCGAGGTCATAATGTTTTTATTGGTTACTACAACGATGAAGAGAAGACTAAAGAAGTCAAAGGACCTGCTGGATGGTATAAAACAGGGTATGCTGCATCAGCTCCTCATAGATAGTTCGACATGTATGATTGGATTGGCTACATGTGAAAAGAACTGCCCACAAGCTTTGCTGTAACCCAGCCTTGCGCGACTTAGTGCAAGCTGCGCTAATTTCTCTTTATACAACAATTCTGTCATTTTGAATGGTACATTCAACAATTTATTTTGGAATTTGGGCACTTCAGTGGCAGAAATGCAAGCCAGCAACCCAGCCTACTGCGATCATCAGTTGTTGCCTGTATAAAGGAATGCACAGCTTGTGACTGTCAAAATACATGCAGAACATGTGCTAGTGATTCAAATCTACAATGACCTGTAGGACAGTTTCCTGCATGCACTTGGCAGCAATAATGGATCTCAATGCCAAGTTTTGCCTCTTTCACTTATTTGTTTTTCTTTCTGATGTCAGTGCTTCATTAAAAATTTAATATATAAACATTTTTCTGGATGCCCCTAATTATAGCAAATTCATGAACCTATTCATAATGTCACTGTACACAATTTTATTAGGTGATCGCAATTTGTCACATGTATATTGTGGTGTTGCTTTATATCTATAGCTTATGAAAATATGTGCGTACATAGAATGTTGCTGTTGGAACATGCAAGTTTGTACAATAATTTACTACAGAATCGTTGACTGTTTCACTAGATAACTAAGCTAGTGTAAATTGTAGCAGGCAAATTAAGGCTTGTCTGTGTTCACACCTTTCAGAGGTCCACTTAGCAGGTACCCTGAGACAAGCACTAGTTTGTAGGTCATCCCAAAAGCTTGTAACAAGATGAATCATCATTTTTCCAAAAGCCCTTCAATGGCCAGTGTGGTAAAAAGCTATGTGGAACAACAAACGTATTTATAGCTGATTTTGGGGATGGATATTCCAAAACTGATGTTATTACTACTGAGTAGACATATTTTGATTGCCACCTGGTTTTGATTCTGTCTGGAATCAAAACCAGGTGAAGTGATTGGTGAGAAGTTTATCAATGTGAAATCTTCAATATTTAATAACTTGAGATAATCACTGCTGAAACACCTTGTACATTGAATCTAGTAAATGTTGCAGCCTTAAGGAACACTGCGTAAGAAGCGAGATAAATAATGCATGCTGTTGTTGGTTCATCATATTTCATCTAGCCACAACTTGCAGCCGTCGCTCAGTGGCTGTCGCTATACTGAGGCCATCACAACGTGTGGTTGTTTTGTCTTCTACAGGTGTGTTTGTTACTGTGTTAAGACATCATTAGACAGTTTTAGCTAGGTGTCCGCAGCAGCGCATGCGGACAGCTGTCTTTTTTCACTGATGCTCACGCTTGTTTAGCGTCTTTCAAGGACACTAAACCAAGAAGTGTCAGAAACCATGTTTCTGTTCTATTGTAAATCATCTTGATTTGGTTTGTAGTCCCACCACTCAACTGATGCTTCTGCGTTTTAGGGCAACAAATTAGCTAAGATGCTAATTTGTTGCCCTAAAAATTCAACTGTGTTGGTTCACATTAGCTGCATGAGACGTTTTTCTTTTCTGCTAGATGTCATGTCAAAATGTGCCCATTATGAGCTTGTATCAATACATAGCAGCCCAATGGTCAATTGAATGTTTTAGAGGATGTATTATACTGCTAAAGCAAATTTACTTTAAAACTGTCTGTGTTTCTGGCTATTGTGGACTATTAGCAAGGTCTAGGTTGCAGAGTGAACTCTGTGAAGTTGCCGTCGTAGTGATGGCCATTTTGCTCAAGATAAGTGCGGGTTAAGGTAGCTGCAAAGCTACCTTCACTGCCACTTAGGTCTTCGGACTTTAGTGCTGAAAAAAGTTGCACTTAAGTGCAAGGCCGGTTCTTGAAAAACATTAAGGGCTGACCAGTCACTTTTGTCAAAAATTAATTATAAGGTTAGTTCTTGAATTCGGTGGTAAGTGCCTTTAGAAACATAAAGGCCATAGCCTACCCCCTCCCCAGCAAATAAAATATGTCTTAGGTGGTTTGAAACGCTGTTAGTATCACAATGGCCAGGTGGCTGCAAGTGCCCAGTGGTAGCCAACCGATGCAGTTCCTCCTTCACAACATATTGTAAACCTGTTGTTGGCTGGCAATGACTTCTAGTAGTTATAATGGTAAGCCGGGGGAGTGAGTACTATTGCCACAGAGGTGTGCTTCTTTCATACGTGGTATTTCCACTCCTTATGCATTCATTTCACTTTGTCACAACAGATAAAGTGGAATTTGTCATGTCAAATACAGTTTGTAGTGTTACTATTTGGAAGCATGAGAATTCGCTTGAAGTTTATACATAAGGGACTACAGTTTCTATTGATGCACCACCTATAACTGCACAGTTGAAATGTTAATTAGCTTGAATCTTCTGTAATTAGTTGTCTAATTGCAACTCTTACAGCATTTTATATGTGCAACAACACAGCCAAAGTTGTCCAAAGATAATCTCTTGAATCTATTGCTTGCCATATCTTTCGAATTTTCGGACACCTCAAGTAGGACATGAACACAGACGTGCAGTCATGCTTATTCTCCTCATCATACATTTTAGTATGAACTTATGATAGCTCTTTTTTTTTTTGTCATGATGGGCTTATGAAGGCATCCTGAAGAATTAGTGCTTCTTATGCTTTGTTGTAGATGGAAACTCACCACATGCTCTTTATTGATAATTTTCATGGTGTACAGGGACTTGGGCAAGATGGATGAAGATGGCTACCTTAGCATTATTGGACGTCTGAAGGACATGGTCATCAGAGGAGGAGAGAACATTTATCCGCTTGAGATTGAGGAAGTTCTCAACACCCATCCAGCTATTCACGAGTGCCATGTATGATGCTTTTATTTTCATCATTCTGTATCTTCAGTGTTACGTGCATGTAACATTTACATTGGTGTTAAACATGGCAGGTAATTGGAGTGCCAGACGCACGAATGGGTGAGGAACTTTGTGCCTGGGTGTTACTTAACCCAGAATCCAAGGTAACTGACGCTGAGCTTCAGCAGTACTGCAAAGGCAAGGTATGTGGGCACGTCACTGTTACGTCTGTTGTCATAGCTGTTTGCAGTGTGTATTGACTGTTTTTGTCATTTGTTCAGAAGCAGTGGGGAAAAAAAGTGCAGCAGAGAGACTGCTAGGGGTATCACTGGGGGCTGTGCAAAGCATTGCAATTATAGCTTCTTGGTGGTAATCACGCTTTTTTAACATACAGGAACTGACTGAATACACCACAAACACAGAGCTCAGTGTTTATGGTGTATTGATTCAGTTCCTGTACGTTAAAAAAGTGCGATTACCCCCAAGACGTACAACCAACTAGCCCCTATAGCTGCTCTTATTGCAATTATATCCTTACATGTTTAATTAAACGAGGTTATACAAGAATTTACATTCATTACATGCTTACAAGGTGTCACTAATCCCGTTAATGGGGACTGCAATCGCCGGGCGGATTCTAAGGGCTGGCGTCACGGCCCTCCGAAAACGCACCACGAAAGCGCGGACAATTTAGAGTTGGTCCTTTGGTGCGCCAGCGAACGCCGGTTGTGGTCCAAAGACCGAGTCAGAGCCGAGAGTCGATAACACAAACGAAAACGAAATATATTCTCAGTTAAGGCAATACAAATAATACAAACACATGCACACTCGGCTGGTACCAGTTACAACTTCACAATATCATTCAGATGGTGTTTACACAACGGGAGCTAAACAAACAGATCACACGCTACGAATGCAATCGCATGCATTACAACTATTCAACGACAGTTAAAGTCCTGAATAGATAATGGCGTATCCAGTCCACAATACTTGGACGGTAATCGAATGCTTCTCTTCAAGGAAACACTTGCGCCAGCTCCAGCGTTGATCGTCGTAGCTCAACCGCCGTCGTGACTTGTCACGGCTCACACGGCGTCGTCATCCAATTCTTCCAAATTGACGATCGACTGACCGCACACCATCGTAAACACGTCTTCTTTGGCTAACGAAGCCACACTTAGCGTAACTTCATCATCACCGGGCCGACTGACTCGCTCACTCCTTCGCTGACTGTCTCAACCTTCACTTCTTCACTGACTTCTCGACTCCTGTCTGCACTACCCCTGACCGTCGTCGCTTGCACGCTTTTATCCCTTCTTCCCCGGTTTCTAGAAGCGTCGGGAGATTTCTTCGGCGTGCAGTACAGCTGAGGCTAGGGAAAGGGCGAGAGCTTTCTCGTAGGTTCAAATCGCGGCGGCATCGCTCGGGGATGCGTCCCCCCTTCCTTCTAGAAACATCCAGGTTTTGCCGGGCGTTTGATCGCGGGGTCTGCGTCTGGCTCCAGTGGGTGAGGAGGATGCGGCGCGCCGGCGTCTTTTGATGCTTGTTTTTTCGTTGTTCGCGCTTCTTGGTCGCGCGGCTCGCGCTGTTCTGTCTCGTAGCTGCTTGAAAGCGGCTGCGCGCGCGCTTTATAACACGCTAATTTGTGACACAAGGTTGAGAGTATGACTGTACATGCTCAGAAACTACAGGCTCAGGAGGTCAAGGCTAGTTTGACTCCCTACATGTCTAGAAAGTCAAGGGTTTGGGTCCCTACACTCTCCGAAGGTTGTCTGTTTGATACCCTACATGTTTAAAAGCTAGAATGCTTGAGTCCATACATGCACCAAAGGTCAAGTGTGCAATATCCTACATGCATAAGCGTGTGCAGTGTTGGGTCATTCCACGCCAAACGTCCCAGACATTGCGCTCGACCCTCTCCATTTGTATTGTAAAAAATTGTGGACGTTCATATCAGTGCACTATTCGCCCTCGGAAAGTATTTTCTGGAAAAAGAAATTTTCTTGTCTGTTACAGTGATTTGAATTTTGCCGTAGTGGGTGAAACATAGGTTGCGAAAAAATACTCTAAAAAATACAATACTTTACGGAACACCTTAAATATCTGCTGTTTACTTGAAAAGGAATGGCACTATCTTATTATCACCCATTGACGACCACTACTTTGTCTGACGATGTGCTTTGTGGTGAAGCAATGCTGCAATTTTGCGCCCATTTTGACTATTTTTTAAAAATTCTACGAATACAACAGACAAAATAGGACTATATCACATGGCTGGATAGTTGGCAGTAAACGTGTCAAAAAAGTATTGAAGTCGATGACCGAGCAGTTTCGAAGTGGAAGGGGCGCAAACATTGAAAAATGTGTGAAATGCTCCATGTTCAGGCACATGTAGAGTGGTGATGCAGTCCAAGTAAAAATGCACGCTTGGTCTCGTTGGGAAGAGTAAACAAAGGAGATTTATTTATGTAAGTTTCATCGGAGTGTTTTTTGTTTTTGGTGAGAAACAAAAATTTATGTTGAGCGTTTGCGGTGTGCCCGGGCGCGGGCCCGTAAGTCCTCTTCACTGCGCCACAACTGTTCCTTGGGGCAACGGAAGTATGCAGCGCCCCAAAAATGATGTATCGATGTGAGAGTAATTTGTTCATTTAACCTTGAAGTGGGGCTTTGCGGCAGTGCAGATTTCTCTTGGACAGGTGTATTCACGGTATAGCAACCCTGCACTGCAGTGAAACCACCCTTAAAAGGGGTTACATGCGGTTTATACACATGTCTATTCGTTCATTTCGAATACTTCGAAATTTAGAATAATTTAAATTCGTTTCGAAGCGAATTCAAATACTTTAAAATTCGCTCAAATTTTCGAACTGCTCGAACATTTGCACAAGCCTACAGATGACGTTGTTTTGTTGGTAGATAGTTGGAAATATATTTAGATTTTGAGAGTGTATATTGAGAGAATTTTTCCTATAATTGGCAAATCACTTTTGCCAGAGATCTCAGGTGGAGGAAGGATCATGAAAGCATTTGTCCTGGAATCGCATCTAGAAACAGCACCTATCCATGGTGATCACTCTATTGTCTGAGCTAACCAAGAGACTTGTACATTGCATAGCAAGGACCAATTAATTGACAACTCAAACCACCTTGTACATGGAATAACACAAATCAGCTTTCTGAAAGCCTGCATGCTGGAGGAATGCTTGTAAAAGGCAAAATTCCCTAGCATCTGGTTGCAGAAACCCATTCTAATTCACCTTCCTCTGATTCTTGCCTGAGGCTTTTGTCATTATTAACCCTTTCTCTACTGTGAAAAAAAAAACTGGATCAAATTTACCGGAAATTTTTTTTTGCTCAATTTGTAGAGGTTTTTTTTTTTTTTCAGAATAAAACTGCAACCATTATTTCAGTTCAGTGGGGCTTCTTTATTTCCCTGATTGCGTGAGAAAGATACCTCGAAGGTGGCTTCACTGCATGACATGTACAGTGAAAGATGGCAATACGATGAAAGCTGAAACACATATGGCACAACATGGACAAGTGTGGCCATGTAGTGTCAAGAAACACAACCAGGAAGAGGTTACTCCGTATCCCTCCCATAGGACGCCTTAATTCATGACGTCAGCGCTGGCAGCGCCAAATGTCCCTTCAGTTAATATCCTGGTGACTGGGATTCAGAGACTCGAACGGCAGAATGGCGGCGCACACGGTATGCGTCGTCATGGCAACGCTAACACCAGCCGCGCCTCCTCTCCTAGCACCCTCGCGCGCGCCGGGTTTTTTCTTTTGTTTTGTTTGCGTGCGCGGGCTCCCTCTCCCTTTATGACCTCCTCGTCCGCGTGCTGTGCCGTGCAGCGCGCTGGGCGCTTTTTTTTTTTTTTTTTTTTGCATCCGCTGCGCGTTCTGCGCCGCGCGTTCGTTGCGCGTTTGAATGTGCGCAATTTGCAATCAGGCATTCTGCAAACACTGCAGTCGTGCAGCATGTGCCAGAACGCAAAAGAATGAATTGCACTCAAAACACAAAATATCTTTGGTCTCGTTTTATTCTCCTCGTTTCCGAAAATCAACATTTTCATCAAATGTGGTGCGATACAGGCTCAGGAGATTAACATACACGTGTTCATGATCACTAAACAACACGAAAGTTCTCGGCAAAGTTAAGAACTTAAAGAACAGTGGAATAAAAAACAGAACATAACACTAGGGCACATATTCAAAAACACAATATTTATACTGACAAAAGTGCAGAACAGCTTCTGATATATGCACACGATATTGCACAAAATTATCATAACTAACAAAATTGAACATTCCTGGAATGCAAAAACAATGAAAGCAGTTGAAATACCTAAAAATAGAATAATAATGTAACGATCATTTTAAAGATGTCAAAATGAACTCCACATATAACACAACTAATATTGGCCGCACTTTATTGACTACATTTCCAAAAACGTTGATTTTCATATAACTAGTGATGATACACGCGGAGAAAATGAACGGCTGATATCAGATGATTCATGGCATCTCTTCTTGAAGTGCGCCGATTCTGCAATCCTTCAGCTTTTCTTTGGGCGCACCGATCAGCTGTGTTGCGTTCCGAAATACACCCTGAAGAAAAGGGCAAGTTTCAATCAGATAAAGAGTGCCGTCGACTCGTGCAAAAGTGAACTCTTTTGTTAGTCTCAGAGCAGCACAGGTTTTCATACATCTACCTAATGTCTCACAAACGTGGTTATAGGCGATTGGGAGTAATTAACCGTAAACGTGGTTATAGGCGATTGGGAGTAATTAACCGTAAAGCACACACTCAAGCACTCCGTTCTGTGAGAGTTGTAAACCTGTAACTATAGTTACGTCGCATGGGCTTCATGGCCGCTGCTTGTTCGTATAACAATTTAAACGCAGCATCGTGCCCTTTTCAAATCAGTCATTTTTGAAAACATTAACTGAAGCCCCACTGCAGAGAACAGCTACTCGGTATGGACGTGAATTCAAATCGACACAATGAAAACCGCGACTCAAAGGGCACGCTCACCTGTCGTTCCTTTCGTGGCCGGCACATATATTCCGGGACTTGTTCTGGAAGTATTCGAGCAACAAAGCACT
Source organism: Rhipicephalus sanguineus (assembly GCF_013339695.2). Classification (NCBI taxonomy): domain Eukaryota; kingdom Metazoa; phylum Arthropoda; class Arachnida; order Ixodida; family Ixodidae; genus Rhipicephalus; species Rhipicephalus sanguineus. Next base: position 197,282,258 of record NC_051176.1, read on the forward strand.
ATGCACGAACAGCGCGAGTCGTAAAACATCGCGTCGCACAAGCACACAGCGAGCGAGCGCCATGAAACGGACGAGCGACGACGGCTAACACATGCCTTACCAATGCCAGACTCTAACGGATTTCAAAGTCGGCGGCGCCAGCAAGGCGGCGGAAAGCACGCCTCCCGCAGGAAAGGGAGTTGATCCCACCAGAGAGGGGGTTGAAGAGAGTTGGGAGGAAAGAGACGGAACGCAGATTTTAACTCTGATCCCAGTCAATGGATGGCGCCTCAATTTGCCATACTGGTCACGTGGGTTTCTTTCACTAGCCTGACACAACTATGACGTGTATAGTCGCCATTCGTTCCATGTGGGACCAATTTTTGTTGATGACGAGTATACTCGTCATCGGTCATTTTGGTACAAAATCTCATGACTATACTCATCAATGGGACAGAAAGGGTTAATGCCAGGGCACCCAGCCTGCATGACTAAGTTTGGACAGCACAAGGGCAAGATATGAACAAAGCAGAAAATGCACATTTTTCAAAACAAGGTTTGCTTTTGCACCAGTGAACTTTGTGGATGCAAGCCAAGGAAGGCTTGTAACAGTGTAAGTTGTTTTCCTGGGATTGTTTGAAGAATGGCATATGATGAGAACAGGGAGCAGCAGAGACCTGTGATTCTACTTTTTGTTATGGTTGGCTTTACAGTTTCTAGTGAGGCCTGTTGAGGGAATCTAAGGTCTAGCAGCCCAATCCTCTACACTGACGTGCGCCTGCACTCCTTTTGTGCTCACGCATCTGACCCATCAGAGCAGACAATCACATATATTCTTGTTAAAGTGCCGTACCAGGTTGCCTGCCACACCACTCTCGCTAGTAGGAGTTCATGAACATTTGTAAATTTTCCTCTTCTTTTTTTTTTTTTTTGCAGCTCAGCCATTTCAAGATTCCTAAGTATTTCCTTTATGAAACGGATTATCCAAAAACAGCTATAGGGAAAGCACAGAAAAACAAAATGAGGGAAGAAGCGGCAAAGAAATTGGGTCTGTGAGCAAGAAGATCCCAGTGATGGTGGACTTAACCATATTGAACAACACCTTGTGGCTTCTGGTGCTTGTTGACCTCTCAGACCTGAGCCTGTGAATGGTAATGAGAAGAGTAATTTCTTGCTGCAAGAGTGATGTAAACATTGGCAGCATGCATTCGTTGACTTCTTCAGAGGTGATGCATCAAGTAAAGACATCATGGTGTATAGTGATAAACTATATTGAAACTTATGTGTCTTGTAAAAATGCAACCAAGACAGCAGTTCAGATGAACATCGAGGCTTTGAGATAAAGAAATATGCGTTGTGTGGCTAGTTCTTAAGACATTGAGAACTAAAACTACACTGAGCATGAGACACCAGAGTAGAAGACAGGACAAGTGCAGACTAACAACTGGTTTATTGAATACACATCTCGGCTCCTCGAACATGGCCCAGATTAGGGGCATCAATGAGCCATCAGTTTATCCTTTCAAGAAAGAACTTGATTTTCTGGTGTATATAGAAACCCTTGGGTGGATGTGTGTTGATAGTCACGAGTGCTTCTTGAGAAAATGCATTGTTCAAAGAGGCAGGATGTGGTGTATTCAATAAACTACGTAGTTGCTAGTCTGCACTCGCCCTGTCTTCTTCTTCTACTCTGGTATCTTGTCCTCAGCACAGTTTTAGTCCTCAAAGAGAGGCTTCAAGTGATGACAAATAGTTGAACAGGGATCGAATGTAGCTTGAGGCAACGTTTCAACAAGAAGACTGAAATGACAAGTCCTCTTGTGGAAGTTTTGGCTCCAGCAACATTCCCTGTTCAATGATTTATCGCTGCTTGTTGAAAAGCCGTCAAGTGTTGTGGTGGCCTGTAGATCAGAGGATGTTGGGATGTGAATGCACTTGCTCATTCATTCTGCACTGTCAGACGAGAGGGGTGGGGTCTCTTTCAAAAAGACAATTCTCATAGTAGCCCTCCGCAAAATGCAGGTGTGTGCTACTAATCAGGAACTCCTGAGAAGCTCTCTGTGTTACTAATGGGTGTGTAAGTCACAATTATTAGAGTGACATTGTTGGCAGGTCACAAGTGATACATGCATTTATTGTGTGTTGTGCTATGTAAAAGAAGCCATAAATACTTGCTTAGCCTCTTCCACTGCATGCAGCAAGTCTATATCAACCAGCAGTTTTGGTAATGCAGTTAAAACATACTAGCCATTTGCATGTATGGACATTTTTTGTTCCCTTGAATAGAAATGTTGTAGTACTAAAACATGGAAAGTGCTAGTTTTCTTATGATTTGTATATTGGCATTAGTTCAATTAGGTAATTGGTCAGAACTCAATTAAATCATGTCTTATGTATAGTCTTCTGGTCCTTTTGCTTAAATAGAAAAAAAAAATGAGCTTTATTTTTTTTTTCCAGCTGTGGCTGTCTGCTCAGCTGTAGCTGCACACTTACCATATGCCAACTTTACTTAGCTAATAAGCTATGCTGTAATATCTAAGGTCCCTGGAGACTTGCAAGATTGTATATTTTCTTTCTAATTTGCTATCCTGTTCATCTTTACAACACATTTTCTGATAGCGTTTGGCATTTAGTTACTGTATCCAATAGGTTGAGTTGAATGTATATGTGAAAATGCTGTATGTGTAATGCTAAGGTTTGTTCTTGCTTTGTTGGGAATAGACTGATTGCTGGCATGGGTTATACTGCATATTATGGTAGGTACACTGTGTTCCTTTCAACCTAATACTGCATCTTGAATTGTACCGTGTGCCTTCTGCTTAAAGGGGCCCTGCGACACTTTATCAGTAAAGTAATCATCGAATAACGTCATTAAAGGAGTTTATTGCCTCGCGAATCGACTGCCGCAAAAATTTTTAGAATCCGTCGAGTACGAGCGGAGTTAGATTTGTCGCACGCTTTACGCGCTTTCTCTCCGGTTTCGTACCAGCTAGCGCGCTAAAAGCTACGCAGCGGGGGATGGCGAGGGGGCAAGAAGCTACGTCCGTTCGTCACCACGCGTCATGACCAATGAGCGCTTTCTTTTCTATTCTTTGAACGCGCGCTCGCGATTACAGTGAAAGTTCCACGTGACCTATTGCAAACACGCTGATGCAGCGTGGCCACGCGTCGCGGCGGCCGCGGTAGCTATGCAGCTCGCGATGCTCAAATTAGCCAGTAACCATGAACTTTGTTTTTATGACGCGGTCATTTTGCATTATGGCATCATTTTTCCAGAGAAGAGAGAGCGATTTCTAAATGACTTTGCAAAGTAATTGTAAATTTCAGGCCGCCTCGACTGCCGATCGGCAGCGTTTTCTGACCATGCTCAAAAAGTGTTGCAAGGCCCCTTTAATTTCATCTCACCCATCTCACTGCAAACAAATGTTGTTCTGTTAAAATGTCAATAAACCACTTGTACCCTATTCTAATGAACAGAGTGTATACCCTAATTTCTTATAAACTTCCAATGTACATGTTTGAATCTGAATAAAGGTCACTTAGGATGTTTGAAGTTATGGCATTTACTATATGTTAGTTCTACTTTTTCAATCATCTCAGCTTTATCATTTAACATAAGCTTTCATTGGTATTTTATTTAGCAATTTTATTCAACCTATGAAAAATTAATATATATAATGATGAAATTGTATAATTCATGTCAAAAAGGCGAATTCTAGAAAAACTTGTGTAAATTAATGCAATATTCTGGTGTGGGCCTGATAAGGCGCGCACAGAACCACTGCAGTATGTGACGTGTGGTTTTCTGCGGTCCCCGCAAATTTGTCATTTTCTTCCGTAGGGATAAATATATGACACGCATCAGAAGCTCTATTGTTCGATATATGTCTGACTTAGTGATGTTGCACTAAACATAAACGAAATTTAAAACAAGAAAAGCAGTCTTTGCTCTTTATCAAATGCATGGTTTACGGCCAACTTAGCTGCAGCAACAGGTTGTAATTAATGTTCAACACAATTATCGTTTATGTCACCCACTCAAAACACAAGGCCAAGAATGACTGACACATTCAGATCTCGTCTTGTGCATTATAGACGCTTTTTCGCAGCTGGTTTGCGCAATTAAAATCAGATGGCGCCACCGGCAGCTGGCCTTTGAGTCCCAGGAATGTGGCCTTTGGCAGCGCTGCTCAATATGTCTATCCGTGCCGCGTCGTCTGCTCGGCGTCCCCATATCGTTTGCGCGCGCGTTGGGCAAGTAAAAGCGAGCGGACGGCGCAGTGTCGCAAAAAAAGCCAACATGGCGGCACCCGCGGATGTGATCATGATCACGTGATCAAACGTGGCCGCGCCCGTGCGCCGCTGCGGAAAATCATGATGGCTGCTTCGATTGTCCATTAAACACGTTGCAAGCCAACTCCCCAATTTTTCATAACGTCTGCGAATTCAGGCTTTTTTTTATGATTTTGTGAATGGTATGTCGAGTTTTTTACAACTTCTGTTCAAGAAAATTCTTTTAAGGCTAGTGAAACACAGGCCAGTGAATATAAAAAAAAGTGCATGGAAAAAAATCTGATATGATGCGATCGTGCCACACAAGCACAAACTCAACGCTGCAAAGGGGCCCTGCAACAGTTTTCCAAGTAGCAATGGAATGGTTTCATTAAAGGAGCTTATTTCCTCACGAATCGACCACCGCAAAAAATTTTGGAATCCGTGCAGTACGAGCGGAGTTGCAAAGATTTGTCGCACGCTGTAACTGCTTTCTTCTCTCGTTCTGACGAAAGCGCTGGAAGCTAAGCAGGGAAGGGTGGCAAGGGGAAGAATGTACGTCACGCGCGCCTCGTTTTTTTTTTTTTTTTTTTCTTCAGTGCGATCGCGCGGGCAAGTGACGGCCTCCTGCGGCGGCCGCAGTAACTACCGAGCGCGCCATGTTCAAATCAGCCAATGGTGTGGCCAATGGCAGTGACGCCGTAAGCATCATTTTTGTCCAGATAAGAAGAAGCGCTTTGTAGCTGACTTTGCGAATTTATTGCAAATACCAGGCCGCGGGCTGCGCTATTATGTTTGGCTCGCGTGTTCTCGGGAGCCTCGACTACCGATCGGCAGCGTTTTCTGATCATGCTGAAAAAGTGTTGCAGGGCCCCTTTAAGAGCTCGACAGTCTTTAATTAAGCTGCCACAGCTGGTCCAGTTGGCAGACAGCGTGTGTGTTGTCGTTTTTGGGCGTATCAGTAGCGTAGCCTGAAATGCTTTTCGGGGTAGGGTTATTCAACCATACTTTGTGTATGTTCGTGCCTGCGTTTATGTATGTGTGCATGTTTAAAAACATGCAAGATTGAAAAATTTCGAGGGGGGGGGGGGGGGCTACGCTACTGGAGCGTACCATCGTTATTCGCATGAACCGATGCCAACTTGCCCAGTTTTCTGTCCTATGTAGCTATAAATAACTTGTCTTAATGTGTGAAGTATGAAAAGTGGCTTCATACTTTAGAGATGAAATAGTGGTTTATGCAGGATTATGGTTGAAACTTCGTGTCGTGCCGCTGTCTAAAGCATATAAACAGAGGTTTCCTCTTTTTTTTTGCCTACTTAAACACGTGACGAACTTGAATCTTGACAAGTGCGCCTGGTAATATAAAAAGATTGTTAGGGGACATCTGCTGGAAATGTGCAGAGTTTTATATGTTCTTGCGAAAAAGAAATATTAATGACAGAAGTAATGAGACTTTATTTTAAGTGCATAGCATTTATGGACCCGGCTTGTCGTCCATCCGTAGATCTCGTGGCATGATCACGCTCAAAATCAAGTGGTCAATACAGGTCTAAAACAAGGCTAGGAATGCTCGAAACCGGGTTAAAATAAACGAACATGGTCTAAAATAATGTAATTAACAGAAATAACCAAGAAACAATTGCAATAATTAACTTAAAATCGCTAAAAACGCTTTGAAACCTGCAGCTGACAATTGTGCCGCGCAAGAGAGGGCGCCATCGCCTCGCCAAGCGCGCGATGGCACCTCCCACCGGAGCTTCTCCGACGTTTTCGTCGCAACATCTGAAGGGGGAAACAGCCTGACGGAACTCGCTGCAGACTGCACGTATCTCAACTGCCGTAACAAGCAGGAAGTCGATAACGTGCAGAAAAAAGTAGCGCGCACTTTGCACACCGAGTTTGCGAATCTCACTAACATGATTATACTCGTGCCGGGAAAACCCTACATGCTTACCTCAAACATTGACGTCATCGACGGTTTGGTAAACGGAGCAGTGGGAACTCTACGAACTTCCCGGAATCGCTGGGCGCCCATGCTACGCACTTCCTCAGATTTCAGAGTATTGGAGCTGCATTTAGCGCTGGATTTAGAACTACACCAATCGCTACACAAGAACGACATTTACTTAGCTTGTAACCGACTGCAGCATACAAACAGTTTTTTTTTTTTCATTGTAATTTCAATACAAGCCAACATACGGAATAAAAACAGAGTTGAATTCGCGTGTGCGCCCATACTCGTGCACGCGAGCGCGAGGAAGTGCTTCGATTAAGAGCGCAAAACTCCTTTATTTCTTCATTGAATTATAAATAGTAAGGTCAATCGCTAAGCTGAACTCCTCTCGTGAATTGATTACCATGCTCGTTCTCTGCCTGCGCCTTACAGTCAAGGCCGGACTGCCACGGGACTCTTGCTCGTCCGTTTTGTTTGGCTACCTTTTGGCGCAAGGCTCTAAATGGGTCCTGAACCACTTTTCCAAGTAATCATCGAATGACCTCAATATCGGAGTTTATTGCCTCGCGAATCCATTGCCGCAAGAATTTCTCGAATACGTCAAAAATAAGCGGAGTTACAGGGATTCGTCGCAAGCTTTAAGCGCACTTTCTCTCTTCTCTCGTGCCGACGAGAGCGCTGGAAGCTTCTCTGGGAGGGTGGTTATAATAACGCCAGAAGATATAACGCCACCGCTGGAAAAAGCTTTATGTTTTAGTCCGATTAATTCGTAGAGATATCTTAAAGGACCCCTGACACCAAATTTGGAAACTCGAGATGCTTGTGTTGTTTGATAGTACTGCATGCGGGGCCACTTCTGACCGATTATGAGTGACGAGCGTTGCCTTTAAGATATTTTAATTTGGTTTTGAATTAAAGTAAAGCTGAGTGCTCATCTGAAGTTTGAGCTCCTATCAACATAACCACTAGTATGACGTAGACGTAGGCCCCTTGTGACGTTGCAGAGGTAAAGCAAGTATTGTTGACGTCATAGGCAGAAAAAAATCACCATATCCCACTAAAGGGGACCTGAGGCGATGCGAAGCAGCGTTTCGGCATGCAGAGCCCGCGTTTCAGAGGGGGGGAGAGGGTAAGTGGTGAGGGGGAGGGGGAAAGGAGAGAGGGGAGGGGGGAGAGGGAAAGTGGAGAGGGTGAGGGGTTTGTGGAGAGGGCTTGCGCATGCGCAGTAAGGGTGGTCACGCCGCACACCACCACCACCGGATTGAACTCCGCTATAAGATGCTTCACATCTAATATGCGCGGTGCACTGTGGTATATTGCGACGCATGTTTCCTCTTTGCTCCTGCCACCTTCTGTCGGCAGGCAGCGTGAACTCTCCGTGTGTGTGTTCTCCAACTGGCAGTTTAACGGTTTAACAAGCGCGTGGCTGACGTCACCCAATACTGAGTTCACGTGATCACGCCTGCCCCGAGGCGCGACCGCCGCGGCGCGGCGCTAGTTTCTTATCCTCTTTCGGCGCGCGTTTTGAACCTACCGTAAAAATGACCATAATTAACGCTGCTAGGATTAATTAGACATCACGTAGGAGCGTTTACTGTGTCATTCCGTGATTACAAGACATAGACGTACTTATTACAACATAAATGTCACAAACAAAAAATCTGCAATCAGGGGTCCTTTAAGGAGATGAAGATCATTTTGCCTTTACCAAACACGTAAACAGTGGTACATACATACGAAAAAAAATTGGCAGATCCCACGTACCGTGGGAATCGATGTTATGCGAAGCATGCGCGGGATGGCGACTGGCATAACATCGAATGGCTGAATTACGGAGGGTTGAATGCCTAGCTTATCTGACCTGTTAACTGGCGAAAGGTTCGCACTAATGTCGTGATCCTTCAGTGAAGAGCGTATTGTTAATTCGTAAAACTGTTGTTGAATGTTCAGGTTGATAAAGCTCTTCCACCGGCGTAAAACTAGCAACGACCGACGCGAGTGCATTGCCACAGATCAAGCTGGCGGATGGATGGATGGATGCTATGAGCGTCCCCTTTATAACGGGGCGGTGACATGTCTGCCACCAGGCTCGAAAAAAAAAAAAAAGCTTCCTTGTTTCATGTTGGCCTAATACCTTATCTACATTGATTAAATCTGTTATTCGGCGCTTCTGACTAAGCGCCACCGCTGCGGGATCGCGAATGGGGGCCAGCTTAGAGCGGCCGGTTTCCACACAGCCACCCTAGCACAGGGGAAAGAAGTAACGTAAACGCGCGTCATGACCTTGAGCGCGCGTGATGAAACGCGATCGCTCTCTCCAGTGGCGTAGCCAGGGGGGGGGGGGGTCAAACCCCCCTTCCCCGAAATTTTCAGTTTTGCTTGCGTATAATACAAACGCACGCACGAACATACATAAAGTATGGTTGAACCCCCCCCCCCCCCCCCCCCCCCGAGAGAAATTTCTGGCTACGCCCCTGGCTCTCTCCTATTGTGAATCCTGACCTCGCTAGTGTGGCTGCTGTGTAATATCAGCAGACTATGGAGGGCGGCGCCGGCACGTGGCGGCACCCCATGGGAAGAAGCGCATCTGATCCAAGCGCCACTCTTGATTTATGTCGGCTGTTGGTCAAATGCACGCTATCGTTTGTTAGACGTCAATCAGCAGGAGCCGGCAGCTCCGTATAGAGTGAGCGCAGGCTCGTGTATGAAAAGAAGGCGCCTAAGAAAATGGCAACTTTAAAATCGACCGTGTTAAGCGATCGCTTGTAGACGTGTAATGGACAGAAGCACATGTACCCGATAGTGCTTTCTTCCCTCGTTCTTTCTTTCTTTTAATACCCCCCCCCCCCCCCAATGCAGGGTAGCAAACCGGACGCGCGTCCTTTTGACCTCCCTGCCTTTCATTCCTTTCCTTCCTCCTCCTCCTCCTTGCGTTCTGCTTCTAAACTCCCCTTGCCGCGCACGACTAGAGGATTTGGCTGCGGTGTTCATAACAGTGTCTGCTGTGCGCAGGATGTGTTTTAACTGCGAAACTGTTCTTAGTCGAGCCTTTCGTGTCCGATGTTGGCGTAACGCAGATGGTCATTTTACGGCTATGTGTCTCAGAAATTGGGTAAATCCCACTACTCACCACTGGTCCGCTAAAAGTGAAGAAGGAACACGGTTCATTTTACGGGTGTGTGCCACATAAATTGGGCGAATCCCACTATTCACGACTGGTCCACTAAAAATGAAACAAACTTGTTGCGGGCCGGAAGCTGCTGAAACTTATAGGACACTACAACAGGAAGAAGACTGCGGGCAGCACCGAAGGCGCACGCAGTATATAATAATAAAGAGACTAACGAAAAAAGAAGAACCTTGCTTTCGTTCGCCTAGAATGCAGTTGTCTCGTTTCTGCGACATTTGCGCTTTCGGAATGATGAAGCTTCCCCGTTCTTCCGATGAAGCAGCCCGACGTGAGCGGCTTCATCGGCAGTGGCCAGTATGACATTAGAGGACATTAGAAGTCACGGCAGTGGCCAGTATGGCATTAGAGGACAGCTGGTGAATGTGCCGATTGACGTTCAGACAACTGTAGATTGCCTTCCCAGAAACATTGTTGATGACGTTGCCACTGACGTGCACCTTAAAGGAGCACTGACACAAAATTTCGAAGGCGAGATAATGAGTGAAATAGATGTATGTGGAGCCGTACACAACGTCTACGAAATATCAAGGGCCAATATAGCGTAGAACATATTTAAAATCAATTTTAAAGTGCATGCCGCGCGACTGAGCGAGATGCGAGCGCTTCTCGACGCCGACATCAACGCGGCGAATGTGTAAACAAACCTACGTCACGAGTTTGTGTTGGCTGGTGGCTGGTTGTGCCTTTGCGCTTGTGCCGTGCTACCTGCCATTTCTTCCTCCGTGCCTGCGGCTTTGCGTGTGCAAGTTGTGTTCTTTTCCGCTGTTCGCTCGTCGTGCCCGTTGGCAGATGTTATGGCCCGCTCACGCTAGCGGCAAGCCTGCCGCAACGGCGCGGTGCCGCAGAACGTCGGCCGTCGCCGCACGCGCGAGAGCTGTCCAACTTGCACGGCAAGCTTCGCCGGCGAGGCATTCGCGCCTCCGACAAACATGGCAGCACTGCCAAAAGCGGTTGTCGTCCACTTCGAATCTATCAAGTGGCCGTCGTGCGCTCTGTAACGTGTAAGTTCCGAACTGATGCTTCCATTTGCTTTAGATTCATGTCCTTAAGCTTCGACAGCAATGTATTCGTCCCGATACGGCGCCGTTTTTGAGAGCCATAGTCAAATAACGATGCTGTAAGCTTAGCGAGTCGAGATGGGCGCTTCCGAATGCTTGGAGGGCATGGATTACGCGTTTGTTAGTTGTTTATAATCCTCCATAGCTGGCGCCACTTGACCTGGTTCGGCGCCCACCGCACCCACGCTCGCGCGCCGCCTACGTCACAATTTTGCGTGTTCACGTGGCCAGCTGTGTTTTCCCGGCCTCCGGAGAATGCTGCCTAGCTCGGTGCTCTTTGAAACCGAAACTGCGACTGGGCGCTCTAAATAAAAACGTCTCTAAATAAATAACCGTCGCGCACTCGCGCAAACGAGGTTTGCAGCCGTGATAAGTGGATCATAAGCTATCTATTGCAACAAAAAAAAAAACGAGGTGCAAAATTTTTGTGTCAGTGCTCCTTTAAAGGCTTCTTTGTAAAGCCTCTGCATAAGAGTGGTATGGTCAGAATCCTCCTCAAAGCTTCACAAAGAGTGTGTAATATAGAGCTGTGATACAACATATCTGAAAGACTTGCAAAACATAGAAATACGATAGCCTGACGAAGGGAAGGCCATGCAGCTTCGCTGTTTCATCAGTGTCTGCGAAGTGGAGCTGGTTGCTTTTTTTTTTCTCGCGAAGTCTGAGGGATGGTTCATGACCCCTTGAAGTTCTGTGGTTCCCGGAGAAACTTGCTAACTTGGTGTATCCCCACCAACTGGAGCTTTGTTCGCGGATGCTGGCCATGTAGGTTTCTAACCAGTCCCATGTGGTGTGCAAAATGGTATACGCCGATGTATTCTGTAATGGCTGATTCTAGGTCGCCGCTCTTGCGAGCACACTTGTATGTATTATTTTAGCACTCTGCCATTCTTTCCACTTTTCCATCGGTTTGTAGATGATAGGCAACAGAAAAGGTGTGCTTGATACCCCTGTTTTGCAAAAACTGCTCCATCTCGGTGGCAGTGAAATGAGACCCACGGTCGCTGAACAGTTCGTCGGCAGCCTTGAAAGGGTCCTGAACCATTCTTCATGCTTGGTGACAAAACACATACCGCGGATAGCAGACGCTGCTGTGAACACCTCAGTCAAATATTGCAGTCGTGCGGTCTAAGGAGAGTTTACAAGCGGAGCGCGAGGTTCCTTGTTTCTCAAGTGACCTCTCTTCATACAGAGGCCCGTCCTCACTCTCTTCGGAGCTGTCTGCGGCTGCTGTATGGCATCATACAGCAGATTGCTGCTGTTGGCCGATAGCCGACATAAACCAAGAGCGGCGTTGGGATCAGATGCGCTTCTTGCCACGTGCCGGCGCCGCGCTGTATGGTGTGTTAAAATTACACAGCACCACCACCGCGCCCCGGAATCACACGGGAGAGCGGCCGCGTTAGAGTGTACTAACCGCATTTCATGACTCGCGTTCAGTCATGACGCGCACTGACATAGCATATTTCCCCTTTGTCACCCCCTCCCCCATCCCCCTTGTGTAGCTTCCAGCGCCAGCGCTCTCGTCGGGACGAAAGAAAAAAGAAAGCGCTTAATGCGTGCGACAAATCCCTGTAACTCCGCTCGTTGTTGACGGATTCGAAAATTTTTTGCTGCGATCAGTTCGTCAGGTCATAAACTCAGATACTAAGGTAATTCGCTGATTACTTGGAAAAGTGATTTAGGACCCATTCAACGGCTGAATACGCTCCGCAGGAAAGATGTTACTGTCGTCGCCATGTTGTTAAGGCTATGATAGCTTTATGGTCTGCAAGCTTATTTGCAAAATGGCATTCTGACGATGCGTTCGCAAATGGGCCTGCTGCAGTAATGCCCAACTTTTTCCACTGTGTGGAAGTGAACTACACTGGTTGCAAGTAAGGGTGGCGCAACTGATTTTGCAGTCTTGTCTGTGGACTGGCAGACAGCGCAGGATCATTTCTTCCACTTGCCTACAGTCGACCCCGGCCGTCAATATATATTGATCTTAAAGTCACTGCTTTGTCCTACAGATTCCTGGCTGCGACTCGTGTGGTGTCTTCATGAGATGGCACTGCAAGGGTGACGGAACGACGACATAGTCAAGCCGAAGAAGTAGATTGTCCACGACGGACAATTCCTCTCAAATACTGTAGAAAGGAACAACTTTGGAAAGGATGTCAACGTGGCTTTTTGGGCTAGTTGGTTGGAGGTGCTTTTGGAAAGCAGGCATTTATAATCACTGGTTGCTGTGCTGACGTCTTCCAACCGATGGTCTTATGCGGCGCGGCATCCTGCATTGTTTGTCTCACTGACGAATTCTTTACGAGTCACGCAGCGAAACCCAGGTGAAAGTATCCGAAGTGGTTGGTCCCAGTAGGTTCCAACTGGTTCCCGCTGAATTGGTTTATGGTGAAATTTCCAGTTGGTCCCAGTCCCAGGTGGGACAGCTTCTTCCGCCTCTTTACGTTCCGTGTTTTGGACGACTCTGCTGCGTGCGATGGGTGGCAAGTGGTGTTGCGTTGTGGGCTGCACACGATTCCCCGTATAATTACCTTGGCAGTCACGAAACACTCGCGCCTAACGATTACCCCGCGTCTTTATATTAGAGTGTTTTAGCTAGCAGGGCCGGTTTACCCCTCGGAAAGTGCGGTAATACGGTACCGGCGAACAGTGCATATGCGTGAACATTACCGTACGGAAGCACTTTCCGTAACGTATGCAGGGTGCACCGTGACCGGGCCTATCGGTGAGCTGCGCGTCGTGCGAAAGGTGCCTCGTACTTGGCTTATATTAAATTCCTTCTGCCCTACCAACGCGATGTGGAACGCCGCTATTGCCAAACTTATGCACTCTTCCAATAGCAATATTAAGAAGCTTTAGTTAGTCCACAAACTTCTCAGCGATAGTATTTTACCCGATGGCGGCCCACAAACTTGAGCTGCTGCTGCTCATGATGATGTGCCGTTACCTTTGTAACGGGTCACCGCGTGTATAGCGGCTTGGCAGTGAAATAGATAACGAAAAAAAAAACAACAAAAAAACATAAACAAGAGTCAAGAGTTAAGGCACCGTGCACACCTTGGAGGGAGAGGTCTGTTACTTCCCGCACTTCTGTAGAGATATGGTTCTCCATCTTTCTAAGCGCCGCTTAGTGGGTTCTACCGCTCCCCTGTTTATCTCCCCACCATCACCCTCGAATCCCAGTCCGAAATGCAGGGGAGTGTCTCGTCTACCGTGGGGTTCGATTTCCCTGCACTGCATCACAATGTGCTGCATAGTTTCGTCGGCACCATCACAGACACGACAGAACACACTCCCGTGCTCACTGTCAGCCCGCTGGCGTTCCAGTGTGCGCAGTGCCCCAGCACGCGCCTCGAAAAGTAGGCTGCTTCCAAGGCTGTTGTCATAGATGGACACCACGCCAATATCCCGCTTGTGTTGTCCATACAGGGTCATTGAGCTCTTGCCACTCATCTCCTCCAGCCACAGCTCCTCCTTCTCCTGGGCCACGGCCGGACTAGAGGGGACTAGAGGGGCCGCCACTGTAGTCCGGCCGTGCTTGGGCACGGTCATGCACCGCCTTGACGTATTGTCGCATTGTGTCCGCCTGTATTGGTGCCGTGAAGAAACCGTATTTTCTCTCGAGGCGGTATATGCGGTTTGTCCAGTCGGTGCGCATACACGTCGCTGCCAAGTATTCGAACACCTGCCGGGTCAATCGCTCCTTCTGCATAAACTGCAGGCGGCCACAGTAGGTCAGCTTGCTTGCTTGCTTGCTTGCTTGCTTGCAGCCTCACGTGCCTCGAAGGTGGACCACCCGAGGTCTCCCTGAACAGCCTCGTTGGCTACTGTCCCATGTGATCCCAAAGCAGTGCGGCCGACTTCCCGTCGTCGTCGCTCCAGCCATTCCCCACTCACATGAGACAAGCAGACGGTGGTGTTGCAGAAAGTCATTGTAGAAACATGCACAAGCTTCCACATGTGGCGAACCATCAGATATCTGGGCCCGTATTCACAAAAACGTCTTACGCTAAAAATTTTCGCAGAATAATGTTTCAGCCAATCACGATGTGGGACATATCATTAGCGAAGCCAGCTGACCAATGGAGAAGCGCACTTACGAAAGAGAAGTATTGTGAATTCGACTCCTGTTGAATCCCCGGAGGCTCCTGCGCCGGAGAACACACTGTGCCCGCAGGGCCATCCGTCTGATGATTTCCTCGTGCTGCCTATAGATGTCACCCCATGAACGCAGCGTCACTCCTATAGTTACTTGCGCGATGAGGCAACCTCCAGCGCATTTCCAGACAGTGTCAGGATTTCACTACCTATTGCCACACCCACTAACTGTACTACAGTCGTCTTCTTGGCGTTATAGCGAAGCCCCAGCTTTTCGATTTCCGCTGCACAGATGTTGAGCAGTTGTTGTATATGAAAGAAGAGGGCTCCCGTGGGCTCCCGTACCTTGAGCCCACAAGAAAGGAAATACTCTGCAGGCGAACGTGAAGCCTTAGCATGTGTTTGGGCCTGTGAACATTGGCACGTGTACCTTTGGGGTCGCCCCTTTGTCTTGCGAACCGACCACAGTGCTCTTGTCACCTTGCTGTCAACCAAAGGTGTTGGACATCGGCCATTGCGAATTTCACGTTGGTCAGCGCGACTTCTTTGTTACAACTACACCGTAGAGTACCGTAAAGGAAGCGATAATGTGGTGGCTGATGCGCTCTTTCGACTGCCTTTGCAAGGAGAAACCAATCAGGTTGCCGAAGATGAGTTTGTTTGCCTTCTTTCTCCGATGCTAACCATTGCAGAATTACAAGCGGAGATCTAGTGCATCTGACAGTACAATCGAAAAAGTCATGGACTTCGTTTTGTCATCTTGGCCTGATAAGGCATCTCTGGAAGCGGAGGCAGCAACCATGGAGTTCGCTCGCCAAAGCCGTCACGTGTATGGGGTATGCCCAGGTATGCCCATGCAAGCGTCAGCGCGTCAGTTTGCACGAAGGCGATCAACGTCGGGTCGCTCGTCGCTGTCGCGTGCATTTTCGCTCATGTGAGATTTAGCCTTAAATCTAACGCAAACAGTCGCGTGGCGCCGTCACTAGCTCAGGTGGTGTTACTTCTCTGTTTGTCGGAGTGCAACAGAGGCAGTGCTTTACCTGCTCCCCTTTTGTTTAAAGTAGCGAAGGGAAAAGAAAAGCGGTAAAGGTCGGTCGCGGAAAAGGCGCTGTATGCGTGCTAGAAAACAATTCCCGCTCATTTTCTATATTTCGGGCTTGAGTCGGGCTTTGCGCCGGGCCCGAGCCCGGCCCGATAAAACTGCAAGTAGCCCGAGCCCGGCCCGGGCCCGAGGTGAATATACGTTGGCCCGCCCGAGCCCGGCCCGCGGGCCGGGTCGGGCTACCCGGAGCCCGTGCACAGATCTAGTCCAGCAACTAAGGGAAGCTTTATTGAGTGAACTTGTACCCGTGAGAAGGAAACAAAAGGAAATCACCCGACGGCGGATAAAACAGCAAAATTACCATCCAGCAACTGACTGCGACCATCGATTCGCAATTATCAAGCTACCACGGCGTCTAGCCCAGGGTGACTGTCCTTAGGCTTCTGGAACAACTTAGAAGACTGGAGCGATGAAGCGACCCTGGGATACACGATGCCAATGTCGCACTGGGTGTACGGTCGGTCGGTTGGTCGGTCGGTCGGGTCGGGTTAGTCGATCGGGTCTGTCGGTCGGTCGGTCGGTCGGGGTCCTGCAAAGCGCGCGCGCAGCGGACGGTGCCACGCAGTTGCAACCTGCATGCTATACGTTATGTGGTTACGCGGCAGCACCTTTATAACGGCTTGCGCTGTTGTCAGTGAAGTCTAAGCACTTTGCCTTCTGTCAGCGCGGGCGCTTCGTCCAATTATAGCTTTTGGGCCCGGGTTCGATTGCGGGCCAGGGCAGCCGCATTTCGATGGGAGCAAAATGCAAGAACGCCTGTGCGCTTCTACTCATACATTTAGGTGCACGTAACTAATCCGGATTCTACCATACGGCGTGCCTCATAATCATATCGTGGTTTTGGCACGAAAACTCCTAGAAAGTTAAATTATTATTAGTCATAGTTTAGTGTGCAGCCGCCGCGGTGGTACAGCGGCTACGGTGCTCGACTGCTGACCTGAAAGTCGCGGATTGGCTCCTGGCCGAGGTGGTGGCATTTCGATGGAGGCGAAATGCTAAAGGCCTGTGTACCTAAATTTAGGTGTGCGTTAAAAAAAAAAACCCTAGTGGTCGAAAATTTTGCAACCCTCCGATACGCCATGCCTCACAATGATATCGTGGTTTGAGCACGTAAAACCCTAGAAGTTTTTATTGCGATAGCAATTATATGGACAGTCTCGGCTGAATTTTGCCGTCGCCGCCGTCATGCACCGTATATGTATAAGTATGTATATATATAGAAAAGTCCCAAAGAAAAATAATTCAGAAAAATGCTTCCGATGAGCGGAATCGAACCCCGGACCTCTTGCTCCGCAGCGAGTGGCGCTAACCACTACGCCACGAAACGCATATCTTCCACGTAGCTAACGGCGAGCGTTATATACATAGCTTGCACTGACGTCACCGTGGCCGCCATCTTGGGGGACCAGCGGGTTGAGACGCTCCGTGAGCTTTTGTTCGAACGCGCCGAGCAAGAAACGGTGACGGCTCGCCATCAGATAAGTGCCGTTTGCACCCAAGCATCCTTCACACCAAAACCCCCGCGTTCCTTTGTGTTCCCCCTTGGCGCGGCTGGCGAACAAAATAAAGCGGGGAGAGCACAAAAGAACGAGGAGACCGAACACCTGGGTGTCCTCCTCTGCACTGACACACTCTAATGAGATAAAGTCACGGTGGCCGCCATGTTGGGGCTCCAGCGCAGAGCACCTGTCTGTGACGTCACGTGCAAGGCATGTATACACACCCTTTACCGCTGGACGGACTCAAGCCTGTTTCACATGCAGCGATTTTGCTCCAAGAGCGGAGCGGCTGCCGTCGCGGAAGCCCAAAAACAGGTTTTTTAGAGCGACCAGTGGACGCGCGATCGAGATCGCCGGAGTTGGAAAAATTCGCTAGCGGCAGAGCGGCTGCCCAAGGTCACCCAATGGGAGAGCAGTGACGTGGGGAGCACGTGATTGCAGGGGCGGAGTCGAGGAGCGGGCGCGTGCGCCAGGAGGAACTCGGTTTCCTAGCAGACGACATTCGCTGTAACGAGCTGGCAGTGTAGAAACGCCTTTCTTTTCGTTTTGTTGTTCTCTACTGCGCTTCCATCAAAGCAGACAAATCGTTTGCACGTGTCATTTTGTTCTTTTGTATCTTTATCGAATCGTGGCACCAACACAGGTCCGTACAGGGGGACCCTACGGCACTGCGCACTTGTTGGTCGCATGTTTCAGTTTTTTTTTTGCTACTCTGACCCAGCACGTTCGAATAGTTTACTGTTTTCTTTTTCTTTTTTTCAATGGTCACGTACCCCGAAGACGACAAATGCGAGCCCCCCAGACGACGACATTGTGGGTTTGCAATGGTTGCCGGCCCAGACGGCGCACCAACGCCTTGCGGCATTCGAGCAAAAGCCACCGAAAGCACTCTGAAAGCTTAAAACCACAAAAACCAATTCTTTTTTTTGCTTTTCCATGGCCAAGTGTATGAGCGTGCAAGAAGACTTGCGTGGTAAAAAAAGAAAGCTGTAACAGAAATAAACGTGACTACTGAAGTCGTTTAATTGCACTCTGATACACTGCACATTTTCGTCATTCAAGGTTTAGGCGCGTGAAAATCGAGCACCGAAGTAGAAGGCTGGTGAAACTCGCAACCCAAGTGCACCAAAAGAAGCGAACTCGGAGAAAGGAAACCCGCGGCGCTTTCCACAACCATCACTGCTCATCGCAGAGGCGCGCGCCGCGCAAAAGCGTGCGAGCGTCCTGTCGCCGCTCAATCGCCGCGGGCCCCGCCGCTCAGTCGCTCGCATGTGAAACAGGCTTCAGACGGCAGCGCTTATAAGCGTTTCTTCATTACCAGCGAGATGGCGCATTTAAACGTCGTCGGCGAGCTCGCTCGCTTCTTCTTATATTTGCGCAGGGACAACCTTGCCATTCCGCTGTCTGCTCGCGCGGTTTTACGTGGTGAGGGGAAGAGGGATGTTTCACGCTTTCACCGTGATGTCCGCGCTCATGTTACGGAGCGTACGAAAGTCACTGGAGCTCAAGGCACGCCGCTAAACGAACAAACAGAAGATGAGCGCGAACTATCAAGTGTTATTATTAGTTTGGTTTACTGGCTTTACGAAACCACGTAGTTAACTGTTAAAGAAGGTGCGCGATAGTTTCGCTGCAGCTATAAGAACTATGAATTCGTCCGGTGGCTGTACCAATGATGACGAAGTGAACATTTGAGGATGCTACTCCAAGCCACAGACGAGCTGAGAGCATGCAGTCACACTGTGAGAGGCCGGACATATTTTTTTTTTTGGGGGGGGGGGGGAGGAAGGGGGTGGAGGTGGTTAATAACACTTTATGTGTGTTCGTGCGTGCGTTTTATGTGTGCGTGTTATATACACATGCAAAATTGAAACATTTCGGGGGCCTTGAACCCCCCGGCGCCCTTGGCTACGCCAGTGGCCGGACGGAAGGTGAAGGATCAAGGGATGAAGTGGATGATTAGGTGTGCCTTTGTAAATTTTGATCTATTCGGTTGGTCCAGTGGTTGGTGATGTGCACGCGCACGAGGCGGCGCTGCACCTAGAATACCCAATCCCTCCCTCTGCGAGTGGGAAACCGCTCTGTCCAGCACAGCGGCTTCCTTCCGCCACCTTGCGGGATTCCGCACAACTGATTTGCACTATTGGCGAAAGTGCGTTCACACGTTCCTCGTTGCATCGCCTGTTGACTGGTCTTACTTCTTCTCAGGACGTGATTATTGGCGTGTACAGCTTGCGGACGTTTTTCAAGGCTAAAATGCGGTATTGAACGAACGAAGGCCTCACTTGAAATTGCTAGAGATGGTCGCTCATCTTTCACATGTCCTTGGCGTCACCGCCCTTGACGTGCAACATGCATAGGCGACTTAGAATTTTTCCGCCCTTGTGTCATGATGAACTAGAGTTAATGACTGGGATGCCACGGTAGCTTAGTGTCATGTAACACATGCTGAAATTTCAGACACCTGTGGTGACTTGAAGTAATGTTACTAGAGCGGGTATAATTTTTTCTACAAATGGGGTTTGAGGATCAGAAGGGAAAAGTAGCTGGGCTGATGGCCATAGAAAGTCTGTTGTGGGCTGCTGAGTGAAAGTTTTTAGAGAGACGATTATTATTGATGCTTTTGTGAACTTGTGGTTGCGTTTCAAACGCGCACGATGTTGTTGATATATATAAGACGCGCGCTTTTTGTAGTTGATTGATTATCGTAAATGTTCTTGCGAGATTAAGTAAATATATGATTTATTTAATTATAGATTATTGAAATTCATAGACATTCATAGATCATAGGAATTGATTATTGTAAATGTTTTTGCGAGATTAACTAAATCTATGGGGTTGAGGTTGAGCAATTACACAGACAGGTCTCACCAATGGTATGTTAGTTGGATACGGAAGTTGAAATGTGAAATAAAATGGATGCATGTGCTACCCATCAAACAACCATACATTAGCTTATCGGCATACTTACTCATCCTAACCGAATACTATATATTATAGTGCTCTCGCATACCATGTGTTTCACGTAACTATATAGAACCAAACATTAAATATAGGGCGGTACACCTTACTCAAGTGAGACTAACGGTATATCAGTCGTATATCTGTTTCGAATTACGAAAGGGACTTTTTTAGTATGATTAGGTATTAGTTAATTAGGTTGATTCTGCAAAATTTTAGATATTCGTTTTGGGATAAGATTTGCATTCAGAAAAGCGGGATGTGCACAGAAACTCGCAATGAACTTGTTTCCATGTAATTATCGTTTACATGAGTCTTCTTTTCTGAGCTCTGAAAAAATAAAAGCTCTGCAAAAATATGAATTGTGTTTCCAAAGAACGAAGCACGCGCGTGCATGGAAAGCCGACGAGTGTGTGCGTGTGCATAAATGTTCAACGCCGGTCTATAGCTCTCGTCATCTATAAGACCGCATGGCCGATCCCATCGTTCATAACAAAGGTGCTAAAGCATAGGTCGACGCCGCGGTTATTTGCTGTCTCTTTTGATGGGTAGGCGAGCTCTATTGCAAGGTTGTTCCGTTTTTTAGAAACTCGATTGAGAGCGTTGCGTTCTAAACGCAAGGAACGCAAGGAACCGGCGCAAGGTAGAGTGGGCGGTGCCGTTGGAGGACTTGGATGAGTGGCACTTGCGTCGTTGGGCATGATGGGGGGTAGAGTGCGATTCCGAAGTTCCAGGGCGATCGAAACTGAGCAGCCTCCACCACTTCCTAAGAGGTTTATTGGCAAAGAATATGGCAAGAACAAGCAGTGGTCAGCAGCGTTCGGCCAAGCGCAGCAACCACGAGCTCATGCCGATGGTGATGCCGCTGAGGCGCAGAGCAATGCCGCTGAGGCCACTCTTCTTCTCTACAGTGCTAAAGCATAGGTCGACGCCGCGGTTATTTGCTGTCTCTTCTGATGGGTAGGCGAACTCTATTGCAAGGTTGTTCCGTTCTTTAGAAACGCGATTGAGATCGTTGCGTTCTAAACGCGCAAACGCGCGGTGACGACGTGGGAACAGCATCATTGGTTATTTTTTAGCATGCTCCACAACTTATCAAATAAGAATTATTCTTTAAAAACGAATATTGAGACTCTGTCTTATTGCAACTGACTAAATGCACTTTAAAAGTAGTCCGAGTAACTCACGACGACTACGAAAATGATGCCGTCCAGTATATCTGCATTTGCCCTTTCTTCGCCGCATACACACGCGTACACACCAAAACGCATGCACAGGCAGGATATCGTGTTTCGTCTTCCTTCTGGTCTGTTGGTCTGTTGAACTAGAGCGCGTTTGCGAGGTCCTTGCGTTGTCTTTCACGTATACAGTAACATCGACTTTTGTCTCTGCACCGCGTAATAAGTCGAACTTCGATTCATGGAAAGCTTGAGAGTGTGTTATGCAGCAAGAAAGGAAGGACAGCATGTACTCGAGGCTGCGAGATTGTTTCTTCAAGTGCTACCTCCGGACGAGGTGACGTAAACGTTCGCCGGCGAAGACGGTGTGACCTATATTGAAATACGCGGCTATAGTATCGAAGGGCACTTCGCTTTCGCTTAGCGAGAGGAAGGGCAGAGGTCTCTGCGGATCTTCAATTACGTGGGGCGATGCTGTCTCGGATCAGTTCGGCGTCTTCGTGGCGAAACGAGAGGAGGTAACCAAGGTCGCGTCGATGGAAAGTTTTGCTGCTTACCTGTGTGAAATCCATCATAGGGACTTGCGACGGAAAGAGAGTCATGTCGTCTTTTCCTGAAACTGCATATGTTCGGGCGACCAGGCCTTACGAGGAGACGAAAGTGAGCGTCTTCGTCATTGCCCCTGTAATCTGTCTTTACAATACAAGTTTACTCCGCGCTGATGAGGTAAATAGACTTTTCTCAGAGTTATTTCCACTCATCATCATTCATCGCGAAACATGCCTCAGGTGAGGAACTGTCGAAGATGACACCTGGAAAATAATTCTTATTCACTGCAAGGTACGAGCCGCGCATTGATTTCC
The DNA here is from genome assembly GCF_013339695.2 of Rhipicephalus sanguineus. Classification (NCBI taxonomy): domain Eukaryota; kingdom Metazoa; phylum Arthropoda; class Arachnida; order Ixodida; family Ixodidae; genus Rhipicephalus; species Rhipicephalus sanguineus. The sequence goes on from NC_051176.1 coordinate 197,304,418, forward strand.
AAACCGTAATAGATAGGCGTTGTCGCGGCTACGAGGACTTTTTAGGTACCAAGCATTTCTTGGCGAGCCAAAGCAATTTTAAATATATCTGCCTGCCTGCCTGCCTGCCTGCCTGCCTGCCTGCCTGCCTGTTCTGGTCTGATCTGGTCTAGTCCCCTTCGCCTTGTTGCTCTCGTGGTCGTTTCGTTAATTACGTAAATATCAAATTTGGCAAGGCATGTCATCAGTGTATGAATACCATGAATGATAGGTCATGACATGAATAGCATGACATGCAAGTCATGCAAATCATGACATACATGACAAGATGCCGTCGTGCGCGTATGGCAAACATGAATGACAGGCCTCGACATGAATGTTAATGACATGCATGTCAATTAAAAATAGGCATGAATTGCACAAACGACACGATGCATACGGCGTAAAGTCGCCGTGGTTGTTTCATTAACATGTTACATGCCAGAGTGTGCATGCATGAGTGCAATAATACATGCAATACAAAATGTTATGACATGAATGGAATTACATGTCGTACATGACATGCCACGTTTGTCGTGTGTGTCATGTATGGCACAAATGACAAATATTGCGGTCATCTCTTTAGCGGGAATATTTTAAGAGCCAGGACATAACATATGACATAATATGACATCCATGGCATGTACCGGCATGTACCGTGTTTACTCGCATGAAACCAACATTGTTTGGCCAACTTTCGGCTAGTGTTGCGTAATGGTGCCAGTCACGGGCACGTTACCAGTAAAAAGTAACAGTGTTACAGTTACAGTTACAGAGTTTCCAAAAGTAACCTGTTACAGTTACAGTTACTGTGAAAAAGTAACGTGGTTACTTTTTCGTTACTGTATAAAATAAGTAATAGATCACAAAACAAATGACAGAATTTATTTAATAAAAAAAAGCCGGCAGATCCCACGCATTGTGGGAATCGATGTAATGAGAAGAAGCTAGCAAAGAGCTGCATACATAGTCTTGTATGTCGTTTAGCAAAATGCGTGTCATGGTTTTCATGTTAACTCCTACTATTTACGTTCGTCACACAGTAATGTCGCGCAATACCAACTTCGGGGTAGATCAAGCTAGCGAAACGGCCGCCAGCGCACCATGAGCCTGGCACGTAAGTCATGCTGTACATGACATGTGTGTCATGACTTACATGTTAACTCGTGTTATTTATGTTCGTCACACAGTCACGTCGCAAGATACCAATTTCGGTGTATATCGAGCTTGCGAAAGGGCCACCAGCGCACCATGAGCGTGGCACGTGTCATGCTGTACATGACATGCGTGTCATGATTTTCATGTTAACTCGTGTTATTTATGTTCGTCACATAGTCACGTCGCGCAATACCGATTTCGGGGTAGATCAAGCTGGAGAAACGGCCGCCAGCGCGCCATGAGCGTGACACGTAAGTCATGCTGTACATGACATGCGTGTCATGATTTTCGTGTTAACTCGTATTTATGTTCGTCACACAGCCACGTCGCGCAATACCAATTTCGGGGTAGATCAAGCTAGCCAAACGGCCGCCAGCGCCCCATGAGCGTGGCACGTAAGTCATGCTGTACATGACATGCGTGTCATGATTTTCATGTTAACTCGTGTTATTTATGTTCGTTACACAGTCACGGCGCAAGATACCAATTTTGGTGTATATCAAGCTAGCGAAACGGCTGCCAGCGCCCCATGAGCGTGGAACGTAAGTCATGCTGTACATGACATGCGTGTCATGATTTTCATGTTAACTCGTGTTTTTATGTTCGTCACACAGTCACGTCGCGCAATACCAATTTCGGGGTAGACCAAGCTAGCGAAACGGCCGCCAGCGCCCCATGAGCGTGGCACGTAAGTCATGCTGTACATGACATGCGTGTCATGATTTTCGTGTTAACACGTGTTATTTATGTTGGTCACACAGTCACGTCGCGCAATAACAATTTTGGTGTATATCAAGCTAGCGAAACGACCGCCAGCGCCCCATGAGCGTGGCACGTAAGTCATGCTGTGCATGACATGCGTGTCATGATTTTCATGCTAACTCGCGTTTTTATGTTCGTCACACAGTCATGACGCGCAATACCAATTTCGGGGTAGATCAAGCTAGCGAAACGGCTGCCAGCGCCCCATGAGCGTGGCACGTAAGTCATGCTGTACATGACATGCGTGTCATGATTTTCGTGTTAACTCGTGTTATTTATGTTCGTCACACAGTCACGTCGCGCAATACCAATTTCGGGGTAGATCAAGCTAGCGAAACGACCGCCAGCGCCCCATGTGCGTGGCACGTAAGTCACGCTGTACAAGACATGCGTGTCATGATTTTCATGCTAACTCGCGTTTTTATGTTCGTCACACAGTCATGACGCGCAATACCAATTTCAGGGTAGATCAAGCTAGCCAAACGGCCGCCAGCGCCACATGAGCGTGACACGTAAGTCATGCTGTACATGACATGCGTGTCATGATTTTCGTGTTAACTCGTGTTATTTATGTTCGTTACACAGTGTTGTGCCTGGGCATCTGCTTTCGGGCAACCAGGAGAGGAATCAGCACCTGGACTTAGGTCAACACCTGCGTGTTGCTCATGCTGGCGCATCCCAGTTCGGAGGAAGGTCAACACCTGCGGCCGGCGGGCGCTCAACAGGTTAGAAGACCGTCAACACCTGCGTGTTGCTCATGCCGGCGCATCCCAGTTCGGAGGAAGGTCAACACCTGCGGCCGGCGGATCGTCAAGTTAGAAGACAGCCAACACCTGCGGCCGGCGGATCGTCAAGTTAGAAGGAGCCAACACCTGCGTGCGGCTTCTGGCAGCGCGTCGCAATTGATACTCCTGGCAGCGCGCCGCAATTTGGAGAACTTGGATAGGAGCTCAACACCTGCGACCGGCGGACAGTCAGCAGGACAATGGACGGCTAGACGATTTAAGGCCGTGCCGGTCCGTGGAACGAGAGAGATCGGAGATCGGAGAAGGAGAACGACTCGAACGGAGTCGAACCAGCCGACGTGGTCGGGCTGGCAGTCATGTTGCCTGGTAGCAAAAATATGTAAATAGTGTACATAAAATCTTTTCCTTCTTCACCTTGCCATTACTGACTACTCCGAGCACGATAGCGATGGGCCACGCTACCCCAGTCGTAACAACAGTCACGTCGCAAGATACCAATTTTGGTGTATATAAAGCTAGCGAAACGGCCGCCAGCGCATCATGAGCGTGATACGTAAGTCATGCTGTACATGACATGCGTGTCATGATTTTCATGTTATCTCGTGTGTTATTTATGTTCGTCACACAGTCACGTCACGCAATACCAATTTCGGGGTATATCAAGCCTGCGAAACGGCCGCCAGCGCACCATGAGCGTTGCACGTAAGTCATACTGTACATGACATGCGTGTCATGATTTTCATGTTAACTCGTGCTATTTATGCTCGTCACACAGCCACGTCGCAAGATACCAATTTTGGTGTATATCAAGCTAGCGAAACGGCCGCCAGCGCACCATGAGCGTGGCATGTAAACCATGCTGTACGTGAGATGCGTGTCATGATTTTCATGCTAACTCGCGCTTTTATGTTCGTCACACAGTCATGACGCGCAATACCAATTTCGGGGTGGATGAAGCTAGCGAAACGGCCGCCAGCGCACCATGAGCGTGGCATGTAAATCATGCTGTACATGACATGCATGTCATGATTTTCATGTTATGGCTTGTCATTTATGTTCGCCGTACAGTCATGTTACGCCATACCAACTTTGGTGTACATTCGATTAACCAAGCGACCAGGAGAGCACAAAGTCGTAGGCGGCTAGATAGATAGATAGATAGATAGATAGATAGATAGATAGATAGATAGATAGATAGATAGATAGATAGATAGATAGATAGATAGATAGATAGATAGATAGATAGATAGATAGATAGATAGATAGATAGATAGATAGATAGATAGATAGATACGCTCAAAGTCGCAGAAGTTCGCTAAGAAATGTTTCGCATTTAAAACACGAAGGCATGCGGGTAGTCAAGATTGAACGTGGTAATACCCTAGACGAAGGAAACCTAAAAGGGAGGCCAACACAAGCAATCGTTGTGTACGCCTTATTTTGTCGCATCAGTAAACGCCAGAATACTGTAACTGGAAAACGTGGTTCATGCACTGGAACGACAGCAGTATCGTAGGACGCTTATTAACGATACCCAGAAATGCATGTGAAGAGGAACAGGGAGTGCGTCACGATTGAAGACTACGTCCATTGAAGGTAAACATTAGACAGAAGTCTGCCTGGTTGGGTAAGTAAACTGAGATAACTGATATTTATTCTCCAACCAAAGTTACGAAGACACGTAAAAACCCGACGTTTCGGAACCAGCTCGGTTCCTTCCTCAGGGGGGACTACGAAACTACGTCCATTGTGTGCATTCCCTATGTTTAAGGTGTATCAAACCCTATCCGGAGAGCTCTGCGTCCGCTGGGCATACAAACCGTTTTTAAGGCCCATTATACCTTGGGACCTGTGTTCGCGAAACCCAGACCCCACACCTGCGGACGACCAGAGCGGGGTTTTATACATGTGCAATGCTGGGATTGCGACGCGACTTACATCGGCAAAACAGGCAGGAAAAACGGCATGTTGCTAAAGCAACTCATGCAACGCGTTCTAAGACGGGGCTTGTTCAACACCGCTGGACAACAGCGCAAAGCTTTGACCTAAACAATGGGGCGCGCTGGCTCGTGAACGAAGGCGGCGGGAAGAAAACTCCTGGAATCGTGGTTCATTCGCCGCAACGTATCGGCTTGCAACAACCTGAGGATGCAACCTGCATAGTAGGCGAAACGTCTATGTCATTTTGTTAATAATTGTTGGGTCACGTCGGAGTACACCTTTTACAATCAGTTCCAAAGAGGTTTTTAAAAATTGCTTCGCTAGGTCACGGTATTGCTGGCTCTCAGCCGTTTCGCGCGCTGCTGCTGTCTAGCCGCCTGTAGAACACGATTAGCTCGGAGCCACGGACAAAGGAGACGATGCATCCTAATGCTCCACCGGTACACCAAGAACAGAGCTAGAAGCTCAAGTGACAAAAAGGATCTATATGCTGAAACAAAACGGACGTGAACTTAGCAAGGTGCTTGAACTTGCGTTAAAGACCAACCTCCTACCTCGGTCATCCGTAGGGAAGATAACCTCTTAGCGACCTCCTAAGTTGAATTGTGGTTAGGGTATGGTAAACAAGGAAGTTCGGAAAGGTGGAGAGCGTTTAACGTCCGCCTTTAACGGGTGCTGCTGCCGGATAATATTTTTATAAAAACAGAAGTAACTGTAACGGGAAATACCGTTACAGTTACTGTGCAAAAAAGTAATTACAGTGTTACAGTTACAAGTTCCTCTAACTTAAAAGTAACTAGTTACAGTTATAAGTTAGTCAAAAAAGTAACTAGTTACCGGTAACGCGCTTACTAGTAACTAGTTACTGCCCAATTCTGAATGGTGTCTAGTATTGGCGAACTTTTGACTAGAAATTGCCGACGTTGCCTAAGTGCTGGCTAGTGTTTACTTAGTGCTTGCGAATGTTGGCTAGTGGTGGCTAATTGCTGACTAGTGTTAACTAGTATTGGCTAAATAATGGCTAATGTTGGCTAGCACTGCATACTGATGGCTATAGTGTTGACTACCACTGTCTAATGTTGGTTTAATGCCGTCTACTGTTTGCTAATGATGGCTAGTGCTTGATTATGTCGTCTAATGATGTATCAGTGTCGGCTGGCGGTTACTGATATTAACACTAGATAATGTTGGCTAACTGTCGGCTATAGTGTTGTCCAATGCTTGCTATAGTTGGCTAATTGTTGGCTAGCATTGAATATAATGTTGGCTAAGTGGTAGTAAATGATGGCTGGTACTGGCCAATGTTGACTGGCTCTGGCAAATGTTGGTTGTCGTTTGGCCGGTGTTTGCTTACTATTCGCTAATATTGGCTGTCCGTCAGTTCGTGTTGACTAGCACTGGCCTATTTTGGACAACAGTCGGATAGCGTTGCGTAATGTTGGCTAGTGCTGGCGAATGTTGACTGCAGTTGCGTAGTGTTCGCTATCCGCTCTTATAGCAATGTAATAAAACTTGGCGGACGCTTGCGCTTCGCCTTCAAGAGCAGAACGCAATAGCATAATCGAGCCCTATTCGCATCGCCTTCTCAATCGCTAGCCTCGCTTAGCATTCTCGGTGGACACCTGAACCGTAGTGCAAGGAAAGGACCATCTGTGCGCGTAGAATTGGCCGTTTCAAACTATCCTAGAATGCCTACTGCAAGTACAGTTGCGAAGTGCCCACTACGCCATAATTAATCCTTTTTGCGAATTGGCGAAGTACCCACTACGCGTCCGTAAGGAAATATGCGCACCTGCGCCGCTGCATATTTTGTTGATGCTTTTGCTGATTATGATGATTATTTATGAGTGAGCGTTTTGTAATGGGTGTGCCTTTAAACCACCCACTCGTTGCGCAGTTCCCACGTTTTGACGCCTGGTGCGATTCTACGCTTCTGCCACGCAACATTACATTCGTTAAGGAGACTCCTCGCGCTACATGACATTCGTATAGATTTTTGTCCTGCATGAGTTACAAGCACTGGCGTGGCTCTGTGGTAGGACACGTATACTGCTTGTCACACAGAAGGCCTGGGTTCGATTCCCACTCGAGCCGAAAATTTTTATTATTTATTTATTTGCATCTATCTCGTTTTTCGCTCGCAGGCAACGCCGATTCGTCCCTCGCAACCAACGACGCCGGCGCCGGAATTTCTGCGAAACGAGCTCTTTAACGCTGTCGCGTTAAAATGTGACATATGTATTAGTATTGCCATTCATACTCTAGCATTGCTCGACACTGCAGGTGTGTACCAGCGAACGCGGCCTATATATAATATGCGCGTCAGCGTGCCACAGCATCCATATCCGCGATTTAACAGACGTCTGTGCTCTAACGTAAGTACAGACGTTACGTCGGGCTATACGTACCCTTTAGGTGTCACAGTGTAGTCCACGGGCATGTTTAACCCGCGTAACGCACACTACTCGACGTCGATCCGCCTCGTAACGATTGGTTCAAAGCCAAACAATGCGGCACAACACCGATTCCCACGTATCGTGGGAATCGATGTATTCTAGAACCCCACGCTCCGAAGGCAAGTGTTATACTCATTGGCTAAACACATTCGCTTGCAGAAGGTCAGTATATCTGAACCATATGAATGCGTTGTACTGGCGACACAAGACAAATGTAAAGGGAGAACACTTTCTGTATTCGTGGTTGTGGAATCAGAGGACAAGATGTAAAGCCGACCATGGAGGATTGTATAAGCATCAGGAAAATTCTGACTTTGTGAAAATGTAATGTCAAACACGCATTTCGATGCAAACACGCATTTCGACATGTGTGTGCGCGAGCGCGTGTTCGCATGTGCGTCCTTTCTTACAGGTGCCAGGGTTTCTAAGCAAGGACAAGACATGCCCCGCAATACCGTGTTGAGTGGTTCCGTAGGAAACATAAACTGTAACTCTGTATGAGGATGATTACACGTAGAGTTCGATGCCCGCGCTTGTCTTTGCCATACCGGAGCAAAAGGCGACTTCAACGCGGCTGTAGGGGTGGTAAAATCGACGAACGATTAATCGATTAATCGATTAAAACTTTTTCGATTAATCGATTTACAGACAGCGACAGGGATGCCGTGAAAGTTTTGAACTTATACTAGAAGGACGGTGAAGCCGCGCCAGGTGCACGGTAGGTGAGTTGGAGCAGTTGTCTTGTATCGACTGTTTTCTCAAGTCCAAGGTGACGCCGCAGCCGTCACAGCAAAGCGCTTATACCTTATCTTCACACATACTGCTCATGCATTGCATTACGCAGCAGCCTTGGCAAGCGAACTCTTCGCGGAGACATTTCCTGCGTATTTTCCTTCGATGTATCGGCTCAAGCCGTTTTACAGCGAAAGCTGTTATGAGATCATTTCAACGGCCGTTTTTGGTGGCGTAGTTGTCCGCCGCCACCGCCGCCGGTGTCCGTAACCACTATCGCTCGAAATAAGAAAAAAAAACGACATAAGAAAAAAATTCCAGGATGGAACAGGGTTCGAACCTGGGCCCTCTGCGTGGGAGCCCAGTGTTGTACCTCAGAGCCATGCCGGTGCTTGGGACTGCCTTGCAAAACGACGCTATACAGGCTTCATGTCCACAAGGAACCACATTAGCATATGTAATTTAGTGTGGTAGAAGAGTGAAATAACAACCACGCACCACACAACGCGAATTCTGCAACCAGGCGTCACACAATGCGAATTGCGCAACGAGTGGGCTGTTGGATGCTTCCAACCCACTGGGGCTCTGCAATAATTCTTCATCGTCATCAGGTACAACACCAACAAAGTGCGCATAATGCGTTTTATGTTTTTAGCGGGTACCACGGCTCTCCGTTGAATGAAGAAAAATGGCATAGTGGCTGGTTCCCTACTTCACAAAAATTATGATTTATAGCATAGTGGGTTCCTCGCAAGTGCACTTGCATTGGTTGCCAAGGAAGCCCATGAGCCCATAATCCATTTCCTCAGGGTCTCAATAAAGTTCTTCCCCCTTCTCTCTGTATCTCTTTCTCACGTCAATGTATGTTATATTGCATGGTGGGAGAGTTAAATAGCGACCGCGCGTCACACAATGCGAATTACGTAACTAGTGGGCCGTTTAAAGCTTCCAACCCATTACAAAGGGCTGAGCCACAATTCTTCATCGTCATCAGTCGTCACGTAAACAAAGTGCACATAATGCCTTACATATGTGTAGCTGGAACCTCGCTTCTGCGCACAATGACGAATAATGGCGTTGTAGGTGCTTCCCAATTTCACAAATATTGTGATTTATGGCGTAGTGGGTACCTTGCTAGTGTACTTGTATTAGTAGCCCCAAGAGAGTTTACACGGGCTCTAGAAATGCCGCTCTTCCAGCTTTCGCTGTGACTGTGCTGCGCTTTCCGCGCAGGCCTGGCATTTTTAATGAAAAATGTTTGGTTTGGTGTAGTTTTCAATCGATGTGCACTTGTTTGTCTGTGCTCAACTTCGCCTGCATAACGGCTGCACTAGAAGCTATCGCGCTGTCCGATGCGGAGATTGTATGCTGGGCCGGCACCTTTGCGCTTCCAGTCGTGCAGCACTTCGTTCTCTCGATCGGAAGGTCACTTCGCCGTAATTGCAATGGTATAACGGGTCAAGAGTCGGCAAGTCGTAGATGCCTTCGCAATTTCAGGCGTTCTACAACAGCTTGGTTGTTGAACGTCACGCTAACCCCAACCCACTAGAACCGCAGGTGGTCGAAATCGCCCGGAGCCGTTAATTTCGGCTTCTGTCATAGCCTGAGCCGCTTTGGGACGTGAAACTTATAAACCAACCGAAACAAATGACCTCACTTATCTATCCATTACATTCCTGTGTTTTTCATCTTGGTTGCACCTACCGAACAAATAAGTAGGGCCCTGCATGAACTATAAACTGTGTTTCAACCTTTTTATAGCGCCTGTCAAAAATATCTATTAATCGATTAATCGATGAAAAAACCTTCATCGAAATCGATTAAGCGATTAATGGTCAAATCGATGAACGATTAAAAAGATGAATCGAGCATCCCTAGGCTGTGCGCGTGCAATACCTGTATCCGCTCTTCGCTTCTCTAGATGCAACGCGCTTGCGCTGCATGTGTGGGCTTCTTTCCTTCGTATTTCTTTCATTCACGTGGAGCGATCAACAGCGGCCGAACAAGGAATGTATCTGGGGCTAGTCTGCCGAAAATGGTATTCGGCAAGGCAACAACTTCCACGGCTGCTCGATAGAAACACGTACGAGCCATGGAATTGTTTTCCCCCTTCGAAGTTTGAATATGGCTTACCCTCCCCCACCTTCAATGACAAAATAGAATGAGCGATTGCGTATAGAGTATGACGATGGAAGCTGAAATGTTCGAGTACAAGAGTGTTTACCTGTTCTTATTCGCAACAGAAGGGACGATGGGCGTCCTTGTGGCGCGAACGATATTGAACCTGCTTCTCGTTGTAAAGGAAGAAAGAATCGTATGTGAACGGCGTTCACCCGACCTTTATTTCCCCCCTCCATTCACTTAGAATTTCCAACTGAGGTCGCACGTTCGTTCAGGTTTGTTCTGCTTTTGAGAGTAGACGACTTCGCGATTGAGCGAGTGAACGAGCGAAGCAGGTTCGCTTTTTCTCACTGTGCGCTTCGCTCCAATAGTGAGCAAGAACATAATTAACCCTCTGGTCATGCCCGCAAGAAAATACTGAGCCGCAGCGCGAGAACGTCCTTCCCGCATTATGGAAGAGGCAGGATGGTCGCAATAGATGCATTGGCCATGGAACTTAAAAGTGCGTGCTGTATACGGTTCGCCTTGAATGACTTGGTTTAAGCGCGATGAGAAACCGCTTAACTCCTCGTCCGCTGGTACAGCGACGTCGAGGCAGAAGGGCTGTGAGTGGAAACTGGCTGTTTTATGAGGACGTCACCTCTGCGAAAAATAGAGGTGTGCGATCGTTCTGTCATCGTCGTTATCGTCGTTTTTTAGGTAAGAAAATCATATAAAAATGTGCGCAAACATCTGGGTTCCTATAGTTAACGGCTCTAGCTGGGATCCATTCAGTATATTCGATACTGCGAAAAAAATGCAAACAGGGCATAGAGTTGGTACACTAACATGCAGGGTGTCGAAACGAAATGTTTTTCGTTTCGGTTTTAGTTTCGTTCCACCGCAAAAAGTTCCGTTCCGTTTCGGTTCCGGAACGAAAAACAAAATGTTCCGTAACGGTTCGAACGGTTCGTAACGTTTTTTTATGGAAAAATTTGAAGCTAAAGTAATCATAAAAAACATTTGATTTGTGATGTAGTTACTTGCCTTCCTCCTAAGAAAGCGGGACAAGGGTAAAACACGTTCTTCAGAGGAGCGGAAGTAACTGTACCACGTATTCCTACCAACTAGCACAAACCAGTATACCCTTCAAAGTCATAGTATTTATTTCTTCCAAATTCAATCACGATTTTTAGTGGGCTCAGTGCTTTGTGTCAAGGGAGTGAGCACGATCTCAGAAGCAGCACGTCACTGAGCGCACTCTGTGATGTGCGAGACCGCTGTTTTGATAAAAAGATTGCCAGGCCTGCGCGGAATGCGCAGCACAGTCACAGCGAAAGTTGGAAGAGCGGACTTTGTAGAGCCCGTTGTAGAGTCTCTTGGGGCAGCTGATACAAGTACACATGCAGGGTACCCGCTACGCCATAAATCATCGTAATTTTTCTTAAGTACCGAAGTTCCCACTATGTCATTTTTCGTGATTCTTCGGAGAATCGTGGTAACCGCTACACATCTGTAAGGCATTATGTGCGCTTTGTGCTGTGGCTGATGACGATGAATTATGGCTGAGCACTTTGCAGTGGGTGGGAAGCATTAAACCACACACTCTTTGCGGAATTAGCATTGTGTGATGGCTGGTTGTCGTTTTACTCTTCTGCCACGCTGTATTACATATGTTAACACGATTCCTTGCCCGACACGACGCCTTTATAGAGTATTTTTGCGAAGGAGTTATAAGCACCAGCGTGGCACTGTGGTGGAAGACTCGACTGCCACGCAGGGGGCGCGGGTTAAAATCCCATCCGATCCTATATATTTGTTTCTCATTTTATTTTTTCTTACTTCACGCGATAGTGGTCACGGACACGGGCGGCGGCGGACAACTATGGTGCCAAAATCAGCTGTTGTGATCTCATAAGGGCCTTCGCTGTAACAAACTTCAGCGCCGACAATGCGCTCTCTACTTTGGTCTGCGTGACAGGCCCGCAAAAGTCCACTTGCTCTAATATCAACATCTCTGGTTGCCACTGTTTTCGTTTTTCGCACAATTTCAACATATCTTTCCTTCGAATTCCTGCCTGAGGTACGCGCTAATGCTGTACCCTGAGATATGCTCACATTGCATGAGCTCAGTTGTTCCGGACTGCGAAGTTTTCTCATGAACCGAAAAACGATTGGATAAATTTCGGTTTCACTCCGGAACGAAATAATAGATAAAGTTTCGGTTACGTTTTCGTTCCGGTCAAAAATATCGTTTTTTTTCGTTTTTCGTTTTCGGTTTTCGTTCCGTTCCGACACCCTGCTAACATGCAAACAAGGTATCGTGGTAAAGAATGAAAAAAAAAAATGATTACACCAGAATGCAACAGAAATGGAACAGTAAAGTTAAGCGTTACGGAAAAGTGTTAAAAAATATATCTTGAAATGATCGTGAAAGTTGGGATTATATGTGAAATCAGAAGTAAGATTTCGTCAAGTACAGTCATTCTAGCACTACAAATCCGTGTTTACCTGCATGTGTTCTTATTAAGCGGATATAATAAATTACCGTGTGCGTTATATCACAATGACATTGTTGTGAACAGTATACTTTCATCTGTCGCTTATTAAAAAACTAATAAATGTTAAACCAATATATTCTGCGTCATCACATTCTGCTTTATTAATTGCAATATACATGGAGCCTTTCTTTATGAAACTTATTAGCATTGAAAACATACTTGGTTATAAGCTAATGGAAAGTGACGTAAAAATGTTATCACATGCAAATGACATAGCTTTCCTTTGTCAGGGTAATAAAAAACGTGAGTGAAGTGATACACAATGTGGTCTCTTTTTGTAAGCTGACAAGCAGTGCAGTAAACTGGGGCAAACGCCTCGGCTTCTGGCGCGGTACTTGAGAGGCCACCCCGCCAACTTCTGCGATTGTGAGTTGGTCGATTATGCCGAATAAGTGTCTTGCTGTTCCCTTGCAGTACTACAGAGATACAAATGATTATTGCAGTGAAGTATGCGAAGGTGTACGCGAAAAGAATAGAGCCACTGGTTCATTGTTCGCAAAGTATGGTATGTTGTTCACTCTCTATTGATGTCGAGAGCCAAAACGGCAAAAACTGCACATAGCTTGAGCAGTCTTTCTTTGGGGATCGGCATTTGAGCGCACGAGTCGGACAGACATACTTAATTCGACCAAAAATGGTGATGCTGGTTTGGCTCATCTGTTTCTTAAACAAACAGTGTCGACCTTTATTTTTACGCGACCAATATAACCCCTTTTTGCGCACGCGTGTGTAACTTGTACTGTGTAATAGAATTAAAAGATTTTTCAATATCAAATATGTCTGTAAAATGTATCCTGCGGGGATATTTAAGAGAAGCACAGATGGCTTACGGCGTATTGAAAGTTCGGTTTCCTACGGACTGCTTAGCTGTTGTTACGAGAAAGTGTCCCTGCAGCGATCTACGTGACATCATGTTGCCTGTGCCCATCTACACAGCGATATGACGTATCGGTTTTAAAAGGGACGTACTGAAAAAGGTAAAAACGGGGACCGCTTCTGCAAGAACAAAGACACCCATGGCTGCAAGAAAAGGGTTTGTTCGTTCCGTGGTCGATAGGTTACCTTATCTGCTAAAAAACCCGAGGCTATCGACCACGTTTTCCTTCACTGTTGGGATGCGGTCTTCCTGCGGGACATCCTGCAACGCACCTTGAAGAAAGGGCCCGCCTGTCACAGTATAAGATTCTTGAGCGTCGAAAATGAGACGGGCGTGCCTTACGACATGTTTATGTTGCTAGAGATCCACAGCGTATGGCCAATAAGAATGACCGTACGTCATGCAGACAAAGATGCCCGAATACTTCATAGAAAACACTATAATAATTGTGCTGGGGTTTCAAGTCCCAGAACCACGACCTAGTTCATTAGGCTGTAGTTTTGTTAAAAATTATCCGATTTTAATTCGGTTTGCGGCAAATCGCATTTCTTGTTTATTCTTTTTCCTCGGCGTTGCGCGTCAAAAAACGGGATGGGCCATTAAATTTTCATCCTTCCTGAATGTTTTGCCGCAAACCGCATGCAAATCGGATGCTTTGTAACAAAACTACAGACCAGTTATATAGGTCAGTTCTGAAAGAATCACCCTATAAAATTGCATGCTATACAAAGACTTGGGTTGGGTGTACGGAGTCGCATAGGAAAGCAGATAGTAACAAGTGAGCGTCACTGATGACTGCGTCATAAAGTTTGCCCCACCAGATGTAGTGTCAAAGTTACAGTGATGGTGAGGTTACACGAGTTGGCTAGATCCTCGTGCCACCAGCAATGTCCTCCTTTTTCTATTCCTCTTCCACCTCATTCGAGTTGGCGTATGACGCCAACTTGTATAACGTCATGGCGTTATGAAAGCGTATGATCCCGTAAAGTTATGGCAACCACTGTCGGGCTGTCTAAGATCGACAATATCGAAGCTACCGCAGAAAACGGTTCTCCGTATTCACTTGTACTCACTCGTGATTCCTATATTAATTTTCAAATAATCACTTGCCCTTGAAACGGAGGTATTCAGCTCGAGAATTTGACACTCACCTCACACGAGCATTCGATTATCAATATAGAGAGTTGCCGTATGGGTCACTCCATGCCAAACGTCCCAGCCATTTTGGCAACTATCTCAAATGTAGTGAAAAAAAAAATTGTGCCGATTTAGTACGTTGAAAACAGTGAATTGCTACAATATTTAGGAGAGAAAAAAATTTTTGGTCTTGTGGGTGTCTTCCAAATTTACCGGAATGTCACCTGGGTGTTGTTTGTAAGAAAATTTATTCTGAGAGTATTGTTTCTTGTTTTAATACCAAATTTGGTTTACATATTGAGCAAAGGTGTTTGTGTAAGCTGTTTAAAGCTGGATAATATTAGTACAATTTTTCTGCCTTATACGCCTCCAGGAATTTCTCCAAAATGTTCTATGTTTGCATTTTTTCCTTTGCGATATCGCGCCTTGTATGAATATACGAGTAATGGATACTTACTCTACAGAAGGTATATTTTGTGATAAAAATATTTTTAGACCCCTCAAGTTTCTAAACATTACGTGAAAAAATCACGAATTGCAGAAAATCGTCGTTTTGGTCCACATTGAGACGCGATTTACACCACGCGGTGCTCCAACTAAAAATCGGCTTTATACCTCAATCGAAAGCAACTAAAGAGTTCTTCTTATATGGCAAGTTTTATCATTACAATTTTCGTTTTAAGGAAAAAAATAATTTTTGATGTTCCCCATTGACGGCAATTGGGAATATCAATGAGGAAGCTGCCATGTGACCAAATGGGGAGATAGCCATCAATGGGGAACATCAAAAATTATTTTTTTCCTTAAAACGAAAATTGTAATGATAAAACTTGCCATATAAGAAGAACTCTTTAGTTGCTTTCGATTGAGGTATAAAGCCGATTTTTAGTTGGAGCACCGCGTGGTGTAAATCGCGTCTCAATGTGGACCAAAACGACGATTTTCTGCAATTCGTGATTTTTTCACGTAATGTTTAGAAACTTGAGGGGTCTAAAAATATTTTTATCACAAAATATACCTTCTGTAGAGTAAGTATCCATTACTCGTATATTCATACAAGGCGCGATATCGCAAAGGAAAAAATGCAAACATAGAACATTTTGGAGAAATTCCTGGAGGCGTATAAGGCAGAAAAATTGTACTAATATTATCCAGCTTTAAACAGCTTACACAAACACCTTTGCTCAATATGTAAACCAAATTTGGTATTAAAACAAGAAACAATACTCTCAGAATAAATTTTCTTACAAACAACACCCAGGTGATATTCTGGTAAATTTGGAAGGCACCCACAAGACCAAAAAATTTTTTCTCTCCTAAATGTTCTAGCAATTCACTGTTTTCAACGTAATAAATCGGCACGATTTTTTTTTTCAATACATTTGAGATAGTTGCCAAAATGGCTGGGACGTTTGGCGTGGAATGACCCGTATGTGTTGCATCGGGCATTGGATAGGCGAGTGGGGGCTGGAGTCGGTCACGATAACAAACATGAAACATGAGCTTTAGTAAGATACAATGTGATAATAATACACAGTGGGGTGAAAATGCATATGCAAGTACTGAACACTGAAGTAATCCCGCATTTGGAAACAGTTTAAACTCGGGCGCAAAAGCATCAGGACCAGTGAGGGGCACAACGTCATTTGGCAGTTCATTAGTAATATATTGCCGAAAGAAGTGGCGAATGGCGATACAAGTTGGCGCGTGCAGAATTAGGGACTATTTTAAACGGGTGATCTGAAAGCATGAAAATACAGTGAGCTGCATTGATGAGCTTACAATAAGCTGCAGAGGCGAGTTTAGCGGAACGCGAATGCTTGGTGTCGAGAGCTATAGCGCAAAGCAGAGGACGACGGACGCAGCGACAGACACTTATGACATGTATTTAACATAATAAAAAGCGTGCGAAAGTGTGATAGCAATGTTCTTAGTCTGCAACTTTGAAGGGGGGGGGGGGTGAATCTTTGATTTCCGAAACGCCGAAGTTGCATGAGTACACTTCGTGATGAATGTTGCTGCTGTATTGTGTAAAGGTTCGAGTTGGTCGACCAGATATGTTTGATGTGTGTTCAAAATAATGGAGGCGGATCTTATTCCAGACCAAACAAGCCTGGTGTATGCCACTAAGTAGAAGACTTGGCCATGTGTACGAGCTCGGTGCCAGTGTTTAACAGTGGCAGGATCTCCCCCGATCAGAGAAGGTTTACTCGAATCGTATAGCACTAATAGGAAACCATGTAGCATGGTCAATGCTGCTATTTTCTGGACCTTACTACCGCACTCTCTTTTTTTCCTCCCTTTGCTTGTATCGTCCATAGATTGCGAGTTCATGCAGCGCAGCAGTAGTCCACCTCCAAACGAGCACAGCTTATCATGGACGAACGCCCGTGAACTAAATTATTCGGCGAGCCAGGAGCCACACTCCGGCTGTCGTGTTCAGCGTTGTTTGTGAGCATGAAACCTTTGAAACGTTCTTTCTTTCTTTCTTTCTTTCTTTCTTTCTTTCTTTCTTTCTTTCTTTCTTTCTTTCTTTCTTTCTTTCTTTCTTTCTTTCTTTCTTTCTTTCTTTCTTTCTTTCTTTCTTTCTTTCTTTCTTTCTTTCTTTCTTTCTTTCTTGTTTATTTATTAATTTATTTTTGTGCTAATTATCAATTTTTCCAGGTTAACGTACCTACAAACCGGATTATTTTGGTTAACCTAACTGCAAATTAATCTATACCTCTACCATTTTGTTTCTTATCTGTCTTTTTCTACTGATGACCACTCGCTGGCAGGGAACTGCCAGTGCCGTCAGTGTTTTGTGAAGTGGCCCGTGTCGGGAAGGCAATATACCGCTAGAAGAGCCAAGGTAGAAGCTAGCTATCGATTGCACCGCGCTACTGAGACACAAGAAAAAAACGCAAGGCACCAACAGGAGCTGTTCGTGCCACTGTTTTCCTTGCCTTTTTTTTTTTTTTTCGTGCGAGTCTCAGTAGCGCGCTTCAATCAGTAGATATTTATTCAGCCCCAATTAGCATGATTGACACGTGTTCAGTACCTGTGGTGGAAGCGAGAGGGCCAACAATGTCGTGCTGGTTGGTCAGCCGCGATGCTCTCCTCGCGCGGGTGCCCTTCAAGAAGTAGCGACGATCCGATACGAAGGAATCGGCGCGCGTGCGGTACATGGGCGAGAGTGTATCCCTCGCGCTCTCAGCGGCTGACCTTCCGTCCCCGCAGACGCTCGTAAGCTTGACCGTTCCGTCGCCGGGAAGTCCCGTAACGTTGCTCATAGACTTAGCTTTCCTCCTCCGCAAGACGCAGTCTTGAGAGAGAAATGCTGTGGCGTGCTTGCGATGAAGTACATGAATAAAAGAGAATGTGAGAGTGAAGGGAAAAAAGAAAGAAGCAGAAACCACGATGCGGAACACTAATATGCTCGCTCACTGGACAACGGTTCGCTTTTGATGCTTACGGAGTGCAACGATCGGACAACAAAGTTGGTGGAGAATAGCGCGATGCATTACCTCGTGGTGCTCTTAGCTGTCGCTGAGCTGTCGCTCAGCATGGCTGGGCAGCTGCATCGTAGGTCGGTGGCGAGTCCGAGCGAGCCGACGACGACTACGGAAGCGGCCGCGTTCGCTTACAGTGCCGACGAGTTGCGCGAGCTGGCCAGAGGCATCATGAAAGACGCAACCAAGAAGTTGTTTCCGTACGTGCAAGATTTGGCCTACGACCAGAACCTGCCGCAGGAGTGCATCTCCAGCCTGTTCAAGTTGAGCCAGGGCCTCCGAGGCAACAAGTTATGGGCCTTCAAATGTAAGCACCATGGTGTCATCCGGCAACCGCCATCTTTGTATATAGTAGTCAACGCCTACTCATTTGGCTAATTCTAAGTATTTTAGTATAGATCCACGTCCGAAGGTCTTTCGCCCGTAGATAATTGCGAGTCAGAAGTGCTCGTTTGCGAAAATGTAAAGATTTGCCCACGTGCACTTCTGACACGCAGTTGTATTTCCCGCGCTTTTACTTCGACCACCGAGTCCGACCACGGCCATAGCAGCGACCACGGAGGACGCTATATCATGGCTATTGTTGACTACCTGTTACAGTGGGCTCCATATAAGTGGAACTAAAGACCTGATAAATTGAACGAGGGTACCAGCTTTTGGTTTGCCACCCGTATAGGCGCAGAATGTTAAATTTCGCTTTACCACGACACGTGTGTGTGCGTTAGTGTGTGCATGTGTAGAATCTGGTTGAACACAATTGAAACCGAAAGTAGCGCATACTTGCTAAAGAATAGAGAGCAGCACGTTCTAAAAAGTCAAGAAAATGTAATGCATCAGATAATTGTGGTGCCGTGCACAATGACTACATACTATCGGCGGGCTTTACATTGTTCAGTTTCCGCTCTCCGTGCTTCTTGAAGCGAAAAACAGCGCGAGAAGACAAGGACGGAGGGGAACACACACACGAGCTATTCAAACCACTGCGCACAGACTCAACCGTAGCAACGGCAATCTCCCGACCGTATATGGTATATGCGCGAGAAGGGACACCAAGTGACATTTCAATGGTTGCCAAGTCACTGCGGCGTGCTTGGCAACGAACATGCCGATAATGCTGCTCGGTCAGCTTTGCAAGGAGACAAGGAAGAGGCTATACCGCTTTCAAGGTCTGATGCTGCTGCCATGCTTCAAAGGATCGCAAAGAATATTTCGCACTCAACACTGAATACGTCAAGAAGCCAAAACTATCGGCAACACCACCTAAACGAGTTGCGGCGACTTCAAATACCATCTGGACTCCGCCGAAGAGAGGCCACTCTGCTATGCCGCTTATGGCTAAGGGTGGCTTTCACGAAGTCATATTCGTTTCGAATAGGGATGGCCGACAAGGCTCTTTGCGACGCCTGCGGCACCGAGGAGACCTTGCAACATATCTTCTGCGACTGTCCTCGCTACGCTGCGCAGAGACGATCCCTGGTATTCGCTCTCGCTCATCTTCACAACAGACCGTTGACACTAGACACGATTCTCCAATGTCATCCTGATAAGTCATCGAGAGTTCAGGCAACCAAGGCATTGCTCAAATTCCTAAGGACAACAGACTTACACGAGCGGCTGTAGACTTTTTAATAATGCCGCATACCGCACAAGACTGCCGCTCTGCGCTGTGACGTTATGTGTGTGCGTGTGTGTTCCCCTCTCTTTCTCTCTTTCTTTACTCTTCTTTCAATCTCCCCCATCCCTTCCCCCTGTACAGGGTAGCATACCGGTTATGCCAAACTGGTTAACATCCCTGTCTTTCCTCTCTCCCGTTTTCCTTCCTTCCTTCCTGCAGCACATGATAGCACGTAATTTTTTTTTTTCCGCTGGGGAGCCGAAACGTTGTTTATTTCAATAATTGTTTACTTTGGTCTGCGCTTTGTGTCTACACCACGATATTCTAAGACCAGAAGGAATTCCGTCATACCCTCGATTTCGTAAAGCATGCGAGTTTTTTTTTTTTTTTCCTCTTCCTCGTCTGTTTATCATTTATATGTATATCTGTAACTGGGCTCTTCTAAAACGTTCACGGAGAAGGACAGTTTTTTGTTTTTTTTTATGCTGTGGATAACTTACTGACCGTATTGATGTAATGTGAAAATGCGTCATCATGAATAATTGATGTGTCAGCTGACACTCTAAAAAAAAGATTACCTGTTTCGCCATTGGCACGAAGCAGTGGTAACCTAACCGCAGTAGTACGCTCAGTGATGCTCAGAACATATTTCGCGTCGTTAAAGTTGAAGTAAACATTCGCGGTGATGTATGTGCAAAAAGCTGATCACCACTTTCGGGCTGATTTCGGGCTTTCTGTGTAGTCGAACCAGCCAATACAAATGCCGCTTAGTGAGGGGCCAGACCAAGGCCGAGTGAAAGCATAGCTCGACACGGGTCGGCCAATCATCTCGATCATGTGCACGGATGTGCTTCGGCTCAGATTAGGTACAGTACCGTCCAGGTCTGTGTGGAGCGCGCGAGCCGCCGACCCTGCTCTGCAGGGCGACACCTTGTGGCGGTTGCGGGGTCTGACGTAGTCTGCAGAAGAGCATGCGTGGCCTGTTCTGTACATGTTGCTTTAAAGGAACACTAAAGTGAAACTACGAATCGGTTTAGATTGATAAACTGTACTCTGACAAATCCAATGTCGTTAGTTTCACCACCATAGGTTTATTAATTGAGGAGAAAATCAAGGTCAGTTTCATTTCTAAATTTCGCGCCGAAATTTCTGCGCGTGACGTCACGGATTTCAGAGCGTATTTTTCGTATTTTGGCGACATTGGCTCAACGAAATTTCCTGAAACTTGGTATGTTAAGTCTGTAGCCCCCTCAGAGGACAATGTATTTCATTTTTACCGATTAGGAACTGCGTAGTAGCTACTGGACGCCTTGAAAATGTATGACGTCGCGGCGTTTGATGCGGGAATTTCGAGGGGACGTCGCCACCCGCATTTTCTTTTACGCGTTTCCTCGCATACCAAGCGTCTTCTTGCGGCAAGCGTGGTGATTTTGGAATTGTGAAAGAGTGATTTTCTAATGTGAGAAAAATTGTTTTTCTCTTTAGTGTCCCTTTAAACTAGAAATGATATTGGTAAGCGCCTATGTTTTTCCAGCTGTGCGCATTACCAGAAGTTATCACTTTCTCTTGTGATTGAGCATCTCGAAACAGTCAGAAAGCGCGCATCGTTTGTTATGAAAGAGTCGAGCACGTGCTATCAGCCAAAACGCGTCATTCTTTGGCATCGGGATGCCGCGAGCGCCACGAGTCTGAGCGCAAATTCGGTAAAACAAGGACACTCTTCAATCGTGCTAGTCATGCAAACAGGTTTGCATGCCTGATAGGCTGCGCATGCTCTTGGGCACACTACTCCAGACCCCGCAACCACTGCAAGGAGTCGCCCCTCGGAGCAAAACCAGCTGTTCGCGCGCTCTACACCGACGTGGACGGGACTATACATCTGAAGTATGGTAAACCCCCCTCCTTCTGCCAGTCTGTTACCTTACCTTGAATAGCATCGATGTTGCCCTCCCTTCTCCACGCTTACTGTCATCATAACAATGGTGATGATGTTGATGATCCAACTACGAAACCATAAATAATTGCGGCACTGGTAAAGTTAGCCCACTTTGTGCGAATTCAAGAGCACAAGGAGTTAAGAGGTAGGTTTTCCTGTATTAAAAAAAAAACGTTATTTTTGAGCTCCATGAAAACACAGTGCCAGCACGGCGAACGCAGTTTGACGCTAACGAGATGAAAACTTTTCTTTTCTACAGTGCAGTTTTGTTTAATTTCTCTCTCCTATAGGAACCTATAGAAGTGGAATGGTCCGAATGGATCAAGGGCACCGTTTTCGTTAGACACACTCGTATGAAGCCAAGGAAAGAATGGGGGCGTTTATTTATTTTAATTTATTTCTTTTTGTAGTTTTCAGTTGAAGTGTAGTGTAGCTACTTCAATTAAACAACAAATAACGCCCCCATCTGTTTTCCTTGGCTCCGTTGTCTGTTGCCTTCATAATAATACGAAGACAAGCCATCATCAAATAGGCAAAACGCCTTCGCACGTTTTCAAGTGTGCACGGCGCTGTAACTCCTGCCTCTACAACATGCACAACTACGTGGTTACATGGAGCGCACGCATTATCGATAATTGTCTGCATCAAGCGTCATAAGTAACAATTCACGGCTTAATTACACTCATAATACAAACTTTTTGGCTATTTCTGAGAGAAAAACGAGTGTCTTTTCAGAATTGCTACCTCTGTATACGTGCGCTATGATATGTTCGGCTGATATCCTGAGGCCTAGATAAATAATTAGGGGACAGCGATACACGCCATGTATGGTTCATGCGCTCATCGCAGACACGAGTTCTGCAGGCATTGTCATTGAGACTTATGTATACAATTAAGGCTGAATTTCAAAAGGAAGTTCCCGTGATTGCAACACAATCTTTGAAATTCTTTTAATGGCGAAGGGCAGCGCTGTATAAGCTCAAATGGTTTCGAGGAAAATCGGAGATGTTAATTTACTGGTTGGCATTGCGGTTTTGGTCTCCAGTTATCCTTGTATTGCGCGAGCTCACTCCATCATGTGTCGTCATAAGCTGAAGGAACAGCGGTATATTAAAAGGATCAGGAAGCACACCACGCAGCCGTATCGCAGTGGTTAGCCTATCAAATCCGATGAGAATCACAAAAACGCATCGAACGCGTGGGAAAGGAGTCAGACAGCCCAGTATTTCTGTTACGTCATGTTGGCTTAATTATCCCCATTGCTTTTTTTTTTTCTTGCGTTTCGATGCTCGTAAAATCAGTGCATCTTGAATCAGGAAGTGCTGCTTTGTTCGCACCATCGAACGCAGCATAATAAAAATCTATAGCCAGATTGTCTGTAGCGTCCTTCATATTATATACGGCTTACCTTCTGAACCTGAGCGGCCGCGGTGGTACACAGTGGTTACGTTGCTCGGCTGGTGACCCGAAAGCCGCTAGTTCGATCCCGGCCGCGGCGGTCGCATTTCGATATAGCGAAATGCTAGAGGCCCGTGTACTGTGCGATGTCAGTGCACGTTAAATAACCCCAGGTGGTCGAAATTGCCCCGAGCCCTGTACGGCGTGCCTCATGATCACATCGTGGTTTTGGCATGTAAAACCCCAGATATTATTATTATTCTGAGAGCGAGCGGGACAAAGTTGCCGCCGAACTTTGCTATCGTATATCATGTCGAGCTTGCCCGGCCAAACATTTTAAAAAGTGTATGAAGGGATCCATGCCGCAATGTTCCAGATTCACAGCCGTCGTCTTCGACCTCTGGGGCAGTGATAAGGCGGCCTTCGGTACCTTCCTGAGGTGTGTAGATTAAATACAGGGCCTACATTCACACAAGTTAAAACTGTGCGTAAGAAAGAATTCCCAAGCAATCGTAATGTCATTAGCGGCGGAATTCCACCAGTGGTGATGAGCGCTTACGAACGCTTTGTGAATTCGGCCCCACGGGTTTTACGTGCCGATATGATTAGGGGGGAAAACGAACATAAGAGAGCAGTAACAAAGGGGCACGATCAAGGCGACATCTTCTTCGTGTCTCGTCGTTCAAAAATTACGGAAATAAAAATAAACAGCTTAGAGTACCGTCAAGGCCTCAGGAACGGCAATAAAAAGTGCAAGACAATCTGCGATGCACAAATGCTCACGTAATAGAACATGCTGAAATGGCCTTCGCATGCGCGCAAGTTTTTAGCTCTTGACGACACACACGCAAACCGTCTATGTTTTATTATTTCTTCTGGCAACAAGCCAGTTTGTCTTGGAAATGAGGCAGTTTAAAGATAACGCGGTGTGTAATGTGGGCTTATGACGTTCAGTTCTTTTGTTGTTTTTTTCCTGGTGTATATGCGGGGATGGCAGGGCGGCTGTATATTACATCAAGACACTGCGTTCTGCGAACCACTTCATCATGCCACACCGTTGCTTGAGATGAAATAAAAAGATCCTTCAACAGGTGGCGCCGCTGGTGCCAACAAGTCGAAACGTCGGCTCCAGCGACGCCACCTGTTCAGTGATTTTTCGTCTCGTCAAGCCTACCATCTTCTATACTCAGGGCTTAAAGTCAGGGGGAGCCCGGGGGGGCCCGGCCCCTCCTCCATCTTTTAAGGAGGGGCTCGGCCCCCCCTCGGCAGTCCAACTGTGGCACTGCGGCACCCGTTTGATAAGTGCCGGAGTTGACTTTTTTGGCAGTAGTACTTTGTGCGGGGAAATTATACTCTGCAAATTTCTGAATGACTTAATAGCGATTATTTGGTCGATGGGCGACAGCAAACCGGAAGAAAACAGGTTTCGTCGTACTGTTGAATGCAATTCACCGAGACACTGAACACCACGGGCAACGCCTCCTGAAACCACGAGTCACCACCCTCTTCGACAAAGCTTCTTGGCACGGCATACTGTTTCACGAGGCACCTGAGCCTGAAGCTACCTGCTCGTTAATCAGTAATCGTTCACCTTGGCCTCTTTAGTTTGCCACTCAATTCTCATTCCTTTACCTATGCTCTACTGGTCTGCTGTAAGACGCATGTATTTCGCCTCCTTTTTTTAGACAAGTAGTAGTGAAAATAAATATAGCGTTGTCGTGCCTGAGGTCCACAATCCAGTGAGTCTACTAACGTTATTTACTTTGAGCTCACCTACCTTTAAGCCTTGCATCCCGAGTTGTTTTTGAAAAATTGGTCTTGAAATAATTTCATTTAATGATTGATTGGATTTTCACGTTCAATAAATGCCCGAAATACATTTAGAATAATATGTATATTTTTACAGGATTCATAAGCATTTGTTCAGTCCTAGAGAATGCTGGCTTTACTGCACTCTGATTACCGCAAACACCTCTCCTAACGCTTAATCTATTGCATATATATATATATATATATATATATATATATATATATATATATATATATATATATATATATGAGGGCCCCCCCTCCAATGAAGGCAGACTTTAAGCCCTGTCTATACTGAACTTGTGCACCTTTGCTTGCACGCGAGAAGAATCGTAACTGAGTTTTTTGGTCTCTCGCGAACGCATAGAAAACCCTCTCACGACCGCTTAACTTCGGGTGTGTGTAATACGCACTACCTAGAGGTCTGCATTGTTGTAAATCGTTAACTCTGACGGCGTCGAGAGGACCGTGTTTGGGAACGAGGCATTCGTGCGGAGCTTTCCTGATGTTACACTCTCGTGGGCCTTCTTTCCGTGGTGGTAACGCGTTTAACGTGTGCGTAGGATCTCAAGTGAGCAGAAGTGAGACGCGCAGTCCTCGTCACACCTGTCTAGGAAGCGTATAGGGTGCGCTCCGAAGCGTGGTGGCGACGTTGCTTGCTGTCTGCTTAGATCGAGGCAGCTTTCCGTGACGTGATGAATGAGCTATAGGCAGGTTACGCGACAACACGTGCTCACTTGAAAATTGTTTTTACCGCAGATATACGAAGGAGGAAGGGGCGTAGAAAGATGTTGACTATACCTGCTTTGAAGGTCATATGTCCGAAACCTCCCATCAAGCGCTATCTTTTCATCGCGTGAGGAACAGACTAAATAAGGGCATTACGGTTAGGTTACGTCTACTGTCTGTCTGTGGCACGAGAACAAATAGCGATTGAGGCCAGCAGGTGCTAAGTAGACTGGACAACAAAATTTAGTTTACACTATCGCGCTGCAGTGTACATGATGATCGGTCCCTCAGTGCTTTCTGGGTAACTTTCATCGCTCGTAGCACCTTAGCACACAAATAGGTGAAATAATGTAGGAAGAGTCTCATGCTAAATCTATCTATCTATCTATCTATCTATCTATCTATCTATCTATCTATCTATCTATCTATCTATCTATCTATCTATCTATCTATCTATCTATCTATCTATCTATCTATCTATCTATCTATCTATCTATCTATCTATCTATCTATCTATCTATCTATCTATCTATCTATCTATCTATCTATCTCATATTAGCTAGGCTTCTAAGTTGAGTTGAGTTGAATAAACTTTATTTGCCCAACGGTTGTTATTGTGCCCGGGGCTAGGAACATCTTTCGAGGAACCATTCGAGGAACATCTTTCGAGGTCCTCGGCGACGGCCCTAGCCCGCTGGACTACTAAGTGATCATCGCCTTTTATTAAAAAACTCACACGGCCCCTTATGCATTCGCCTAAGACGACTTGAAGGCGAAAGCGATCTTTTTTCTTCTCAGTCGATGCATCGATCCTACCCCGCCTACCTCCGAAAGCTTTCTGCGCCTACAGTGGTTTCCCACTGCCCCCAGGATCGGAGGCATTGCAAGCTTTCTGCACTCACCTGGTTTTGCACTGCCTCCGTGATCAGCCCACCTTTGAGTAAGCCGCGCCCCGCCACGGTGGTCTAGTGGTTATGGCGCTCGACTGCTGACCCGAAGGTCGCGGGATCGAATCCCGGCCGCGGTGGCTGCATTTTCAATGGAGGCGAAAATGTTTGAGGCCCGTGTACTGACATTTAGGTGCACGTTAAAGAATCCCAGGTGGTCGAAATTTCCGGAGCCCTCCACTACGACGTCCCTCATAATCATATCGTGGTTTTGGGACGTTAAACCCCAGATATATTATTATTTGAGCAAGCCACGATCTCATGTGGTGACGCCGTCATGGTGGCATCATAGTCACGTCATGATTACGTCACTAACTTAGGCGATCTGTGACGTCATCACGTGCTGATTTTTTTTTTTCATTACTCATGCTGACGCCGGCGACGCGGGGTGCTGACGGTAAATTTGCGCGTTTGATGAGGCATCTATTCGCCTTAATAACGTCAGCGCATTTGTTGTAATGGTGTATAGTATGGTTGGAGCTCGATCCTGAACCAGCCGCCATTTTCGAAACATTCGCCTGTGAGCCCTGTACAATTAGTGTACTCGGTTTACACACTATTTTGTACCGTGGAGCGTGGTCTTTCTGGTAAAACTATGAGCGTAGCTACGATGATAATTCACTGCAAGTCTTCGCTGAAACACACCCATTCCCGACTCATTGGTGTGCCTCTGTACCCTAACATTTTCACCAGGCTGTTGCAGGAAACACAACGCCCGTTTATCTTCATGCAAGCGTACTGTCTCTACGCTGTGGAATTCAAATGCTAATGAACCAGCTCCTTTAGACTAAGCGTGTTACGAATTATGCTCATGCCTTAAAAAAAAAAAAGGAAAACTATCACTATACACCAGCCCCCCCCCCCCCTTTTTTGCCTCGGTATCCGCAAAAAAATTAAAAAGAAAGAAAGAAATCTAACGTTGCAACCATTCGGAAAAGCATGTTCCAGCCTATCGTAACGTTACACGTATTATTAGGAAAGACGACTAGTCAATGGCTAATGGATCTTACGAACGAAAAGCTTTGCACAAAGCCGCACTCTGTAATTGGAATTCGATCGCGCCTTACACATGCAGATACTTTCGGCATTCTGCCTTCAGATTCACGTATCTCAACGTTTTATAATTGCGCCCATTTTACAGAAAGAATTGATCCGGTGTGTCAAATAAACGTAGCACGAAGCGCTGAGAATAATCTGCGTTTAATATTCCTTCAAGAAGAAAATAAATAGAACGCAAAAATAGGTTGTGGCACAGCTGACAACTTAATAAATGAACAACGTTCTGTGCACCACGCGCTATGATGCGACTGAGTATCCTATTTTTATATACGTTTTAAAAACACACACGGACGCACTTCCCGCCGTGTCAACATCTTCAATTGCTTTTTTTTTTCTTTTTCGCTGCGATTGTGGCGGCACGTTAGACTGCTTTCAACGTTATCTGTTTTCTAAAGCGTCGTTATTATAGATGTGATCGAAAATAAATAAAATAAAGAACACATAACTAGGTTTCCTATCTAGAGAAAAAAGAGCTGGAAACGGCAAATGGGGTTCTGTTACATTTGCATTCGGGAGCATGTACACGGATCAGCGAGTGAAACGCGATACTCGGAGCGCTGGGCTGCTGACGGTGAAGGTGACGGTAAGGGCGAGAGCGTTCGTGACGCATGATGACTGTATCCGGTAGACAGCTGTTCACATGGGCGTCGGCAGGATTTTGTCTTGGGATGTGGAGGGGGGGGGGGGGGGGCGAGCCCGTGTTGCCTCGGTGTGGGGGAGGGGTGGTGCGCTTCTGTGGCTTGCGTAGCGGGCAAGTGTTAGTGAGGGTTCGAGCGGGGGGGAGGGGGGGGGAGGATGTAGTGTGGGCAAGTGCACCATTTGCAACCCACTGCCGACGCCCATGCTCGCTCAATCTGTGGTTCTCGGTGGCGCCGGCGGTGCGCTGCAGTCCTTCGTAACGCACGCCCGCCAGCTCTAGCCGCTTCGCGCGGCGCAGCACGTGAGCGCAGTGTTTTGAAGCCATGACCAGCAGCGCTCCACCGTCTCCACCAAGAACCACAGAGTGAACGGCTGTCTACCGGATACAGTCACCATGCGTCACGAATGCTCTCGCCCTCCCCATCATCCTCACAGCCAGCAGCCACGCGCTCCGAGTATCGCGTTTTAAACGCCGAGCACTGTTACGTACGTATACGTTTGTGGGCCTGTACCACATCAGCGGCTACGACGCGACAAAAAAATAAAAAAAAAAATATATATATATATATCGATGCAGGTGCCGCAGTTCTTCAGAAACAATTTAATTCTATTTACTGCTTCGAAATTTGCTTCATCATTATTTTGTTAGTTATAATTTGCGAACTTTCGACCAACATTGATATCGACAATAGTAACTTTTCCGCCGTGTTTTCTCTCTTTCTTTTTTTCAACGTGTGTTTAAAGGTGTATTTGGGAGAGCCACTGCAACTGACACGAGGAGAACGACGATTTCTTTTATCAGTGCATAGCGCTTAGCGCATTTGCCGTGACTGTATCGTACTGTAGTAAATGGCGCGCTCAGTTTATTTCTTTCCTTCTCCTCCATCATTATGCGTGGTATACGTTTTCTTAATTGGCTGTGGCTGATTATCGTCACAATATGCAAATTCAACGATGCCCGATTGCTTACGCCACCACCTGCAACGTTCACACTCGGATGAACCGGTCTCCAAGGGATCGTATTCCTATGGAGCAATCTATTATATACATGGCTGTCTGCCAATGTATGGGTCTGTTCAAGTCACGCAAACAGTGCGTTCTCTCGCAAAGGCAAGAACGTTCACAGAGCCCTTCCTCGTTGCCCAGCTTGTGGAACACTGCAGTGAAACGCTTCAGCTCTTTCCTTGAGAAAGGCACGATAATACTTACAACGCCTGTCGTTTTGTACTATACTGAGGAACTATACCAGGAGCCTAAGTTATTTGCAACGGCGCTCAATCGTTTATTTTCGAAAGGTTTAGCTTCAACTCGTTATGAAAAGTTTACCAAGATACGATTATTCTCAACGGCGGAACTATAGACTCTCGTCTGCAATGCTATAGCATGCCCCACGTATTCTTTTTAATGTCGGACGCTTATGAAAGTAAAACCAGCAAAATGAACTTAAATCGCAATATTATATACACATGAATTATTTGCCCAATCAGACATCACTGGCAAGAAAAGCCAACTTGTTTACTAATGAACTAATTGCGTAGAACTTCCGAATTGCTGAATTTATGACGCGTGTTATTAAGGAGTGGTGAAGGGAAGCGCTAACTTCTTGTTACCGGATCTCATATTTCAAACGAATAATAATAATTGCTGAGGTTTTACCTGCCAAATCCATGATATAATTATGGGGCCGCCGTATGTGGTGGACTCCGGATTAATTTTGACCTGGGGTTCTTTAAAACTGTGCGCTTAAATGCGCGGGTGTTCTTTTCATATCAACCCCGATTAATGCGATAATTGATGAGGGCGACCGATAATAGAACCCGCGCCCGCTATAGCTTAGCAGCGTGACATATTTCAAACGCGGATGGTCTGCGCACTTTCTTGAGCGTATATATAGACCATCTTGCGAATCGGGCCTCGATTCGCAAGTGCGCTCTCAACGTTGCCAGAGCTTGAGCTCAAGGAATCTCATGAAGCTTCACTGTGGTGGGGCGCTAGTTTATGATTTTAGGCGGGAGTTTCGAAGTGATTCGATATTCGGTCATGATTAACGAGGCTAGCATTAATTATACTATACACCAGAATATTTAGGATTCAACTTCAGGATTATCAGATACAAAGCTTCTAATTAGGCCATACAAGTGGCAAACAAAATTTGGCTGTCGGTGGTCCTTTAATAACTTTCTGGAGCACCGATTCCAGTTCACCGAGATGCGAATACTTACGTTTATCCTGACGACATCTCTTGTTTTCTTCTGTGGCTAGCGACATTTACTGTCTTTCGAAAAAAAAAAAAGTCACAGTTTCGCCGCAAAGGTGAAGCAGTGAATGCAGTAGCAACAAATCGGAATGTTATACGAAGTAACGCTAGCAGCTAACTCCATTGGGATCCGATCAAGCGTAACTACAGTGGAATCTCGTTGGTGCGTTTTTCACGGGAACCGGAAAATAAAAGGTATGCAAAGATCGTATTAAACAAAGAGGTTTTTAAAGGAGGAAAATATGCGTACTCCGTCAGCAACTCACTATTAAGGGCGAGACAGACGGTACGATTTTGCCTCCGATCCGGCGTGCGGCGTCGGATGTCCGGCATGCGGCGTACGACGATTCAGCGCACATGGGGCGAACGAGCAATCAGCCGTAGGCTCCCCCCACACACGGCTTCTCGGCATGCACACTCGGAGGGCTTCGTATCCTCGTAATCAAGCGCAAAACAAACAACTTTGTACAGCCACGCTGCCCCCGTTCTATAAGAAAATAATCACTAAAACTACGCCTTCGCGAACGACAAGCACATCGCAACAGCTTGCCGTCACTCAGGACTCCAATAGCTGGGCCTAGCATGGCGGACGCCGGCCGTCGCCTACGCCGTTCACAATCACACGTGAGCTCGCCATAGAGCGCTTGTTTTTGCCAACACGATTAAGCTTTGTGCTCGCATGTAATGCGTTAGCATACGCTATTAACTTTCTCGACGTCATCGATGTGAAGAGCAAAGGTGGAAGCGAAGCGAGCCGTCTCGCCGAGACGCCGGTGTCGCTATGCTTACCTGCGAAATGGCCTTGCACCGCTGCTCGCGATCTCGCTAATGGTTTGGAAACGGGCGCTGTCTTGCAGGAATGGCACACTTCAAACATCACTTTATTCGATCAGGAATTATTTCACGTCACAAACAAAATGTACTCGATGTTTATCACGCCGCCGCGAGCGGCAATATCGGCAAATGGTCGGAGGCTCGACTTCACCGCTTCACCAACTCGCCTTGGCCACGGTGACCAGAGCAGCGACAGGAAGAGGACGCCACCAGCGGCGTGACGACACACGTCTCCCGAGCTGTCATTGGCTGCGGCCTTCCGAAGGTCCAATGCGTAGACGAAAATATCTGCCCTGTTCAGCCAGCGATCGCGACCACGCCCTTAGCATCAAAGTTCAAAGTTGCTGCTCGAGCGACCCCCCCCCCCTCGCGTCTTTTCATGCTCGTTCAAGACGGGCGGGGCGTTTCCTCTCTGCTTCGACAACAGGCCTCCCGAGCGGAGTGGTGTTATCGCATGAGTTGGGCCGGCTCGTTTGATCTCTGCTTCAGCCGCGTTCGTCCCCCGCACTCGCGCGCTTTTACCCGCGGTAGAACATACTGTGCGCGGGGGGATGTTATCAATTTGGATTTTATACGGGACATGACGGCAAAAGCCCGCCGAGAGCGTCCATATAATTGCTATCGCAACAAAAAAGGACAGTGGTTCTCAAATTTCCTGATGCTTGTTTTATTGCGTCCAGAACGCTTTTTAAGCCACTTTTGCCGCAGTACAATGGTGTCCTGCGGAAAAGCGTACTGAGATTTAGAAGGGGCTATAAGGGGGTACTAGCTGTCAGGGACACAACACATTTTGTTCCTTAATTACTCAGTCGTGCACGCGCCATGTAATTACGAGTACTAGTACGATCGCTGACGTCTAAAAAAATTATTGACAATCATTTGGAGCTGCTGTGTACGGCATTTCTGCGGCCTTGAGAAACAAATAGATAAAAACGTACGCCAGTTTTCTTTTTTCTCCACCCCCACTTGCTTCTGCTTTACGAATTTCCCGAATTTCGAGGTTGCCAGGTTCGCAGGTCCACATTAGCATTTGCAGTGCTTGTCGAATTATTTCACACGCCCTGTAAATGCTAATATGGACTTAGTCATTGTTCGCACTGTGGGGTGGCTGAACACATTGCTTTTATTAAAATAGCAGTGTTCACCTGCACTGTGCACGAGTTAGCTGATGTTGAATGGTTAGTACGAATTTTTGTTTTCTGTTCTGAAAGTAAGCCTTTTTGTTATACTGCTCTAAATTTGGGATTTCGTGCTAAAAAAAATCACCTTGTTTTCGTAACCTGCTCCAAATTCGAAGTTTTGTGCTCCAAAAGCAACATTTTACTGCTCCAAAAATTGCTCCAAATCCTATTTCGGCTGTTGCACCCCTAATAATGTGCAGCAGTGCAATGTGCACTGTCTGTACCTGTTATCCTCAAAATAAAAAAAAAGAAACTGCCGATATCGGCGCATCACTGTGTCCTCCCTTCGTATGCGGGACCCCACGCGTGACAGCAGCGAGGTCAGGTTTCATTCAGCTCTCTGTAAAGCAGATTTTTCTTCCCATCCAGCCATTCCACCACCAACACCGTTTTCACCGAAACAAATTAGTCCTCCTCAATACTTGACGCTCGGGAAAGCTTGGCGTTCGGTCGGCCTCCATGTCTTTCAATACTCTCAAACCGGTCTGCTGGCAGCGGGCGCAGGTGAGCGCAGAGGCTGCTGCGGTCGAGAGTAATCCGGTTAGCACCGTACGTCGTGTGGATGCGCCTCCTGGCGTATGATCCGCGGATCAGCCGTCCGCGTCCACGACAAATCCGGATTCCGTCCGTCGTCTGAATGCACGGGGGGGACGCGGGGGTATTGCGGATCATGCGACCGCGACGTCACGGATTAGTGAGTGGGCGCGACCCCCCCCCCCCCCCGCGGCTCCTCGGGATATGACCCTCATTTTCCGAAAATTAGACTGACAATTCTTTAATCTCGCAGAACTACTACTTCACAGCATCTTAAATGGATTTTTTTACAAGAACACTTAAATATGCTTGCAACATTTATTTTTTTCATGGTAACAAACGCATCTCACTGTGAAACAAGGCCTGACATTGGAATACATTGTCCTTAACTCGACTGCTCTTTATTGCAACGGTTACCCCATGAAATGCCTACTCTTTTCTTTTTTTAGTTTATTGCAGTAATTTCAGTTTTACACAAATTAAGCCTTTCAACTAACACAGGTGCTATTGTTACCTTTCTTTCTTTTCAATGTCTAGTGGTTTGATCATGCTAAATCTTTTTCAGTGGTCAGTTCCGGCCCATCTACAATGTGTTCGCTTAATTTGGGTACGCTGTCAAAGGTTTTTAAGCGAACTGCCGAT
>NC_051176.1:197950575-197968075 GCF_013339695.2 Rhipicephalus sanguineus
TGGAAAGACGCATTTACGAAAGATGAAGCATTGCGAATTGGGCCCCAGTTTGTCCTCGAAGTTTTTGAGCCCGTTTGTTTGTTGAACATGTTACTCTACTCGTTTTCATGTATCGGCCTGCTGCAGAAGAACAGACGTTTTTGGTAGCTGGGAGAGAGCAAACAAATCTCGTTTGACAAAAGAGAACGGGGTTTGATGCCAGGCAGCCAGCCTTATGAAAATGAAATGTTGAGTTTCTAGTGTCGACTTAATGCACGCCTAATGTGTCATTAGGCCAGGCATTTGACGTGCATTGCCTAAGTGTCGTTAGCGATTTAAAGCACATTGAGAATCAAATGGCAAACGCACATTAACCTTGCTAATGTCGTTTAGCGATTTAAAGCACATCCAGAGAATCAAATGGCAACACACATTAACCTTGCCTAATGTCGTTTAGCGATTAAGCACATTTAGAGAATCAAATGGCAACACACATTAAACCTTGCCTAATGTCGTTTAGCGATTAAAGCACCATGAGAATCAAATGACAACGCACATTAACCTTGCCTAATGTCGTTTAGCGATTAAAGGCACATCAGAGAATCAAATGCAACACACATTAACCTTGCCTAATGTCGTTTAGCAATTAAAGCACAATAGAGAATCAAATGGCAAACGCACATTGGATTTCTGGTGACTGCAGTGGCCTGATTTTCTTTGTCATGGCTAATATCAAAAATCATCCCCAACATGAAGCAGCACCATATGTCCTTCAAGAAGAAATCCTTTGTAAAAGTGTTAATACAGCTAGTGATCTGTTAGTCTAGCTACATATCAAGTTTCCCGGCATATTGATGAAGCCTTATATAGTGCGCCAGAAATGTTGGTTCAGAGTAATGTTGAGGTTTTACATGCACTGACGATCGGAGCTTACGCCATTATTTGATGGCGTGATGTCCGACTCCATGCATGATAGCGCAGACAGAGAGACAAAGAACTTTAATGAAGAAGTACTGAGTGACTATCTGGGAAGGACCCGTTGGATACATGAATTTTGCGTGCCATGTAGATGTTACAATTTATACGGAGGAAAGAAGTGGAAGTTCAAGGGCTCGTTTTTTCTTTGATAGACACAATATTATGGAGAAGTGATCCATTTATGCCAAGGAAAGTATAAGGGATATTATTACTAGTAATTGTAATGCTCACATTTACATTACAATTACTACTAGTAACAATCCCCTATACTTACCTTGGCATCATATGCCTGTTAGTTCTCATTAATATTTTATGCGGATGAATTTTAAGCATGTTTCATGAGATGAATCAGGTGTTTGACTTTATTATGTAAGATGCATTATAAATTACACTTGTGTAACTTCGGATTATAAGTAGTATCTTGTGAATAGACTGGAAAAAGTGCAAAATCAAGCAGCTAGATTTCTAAGTAATAACTGTAATTCGTTTTCAAGTATTTCAGAAATAAAAAGGACATTGGCATTCTAGCCATTAACAATAAGAAGGCAACTAGAACTCCGGCTGAGATTTCGTCAAAGTATTCATAATAATAATAATAATAATAATAATAATAATAATAATAATAATAATAATAATAATAATAATAATAATAATAATAATAATAATAATACTGTACTAATACTCATAATATCCTGAGAGCTCGGACCGACGTCTCGCTTCGACAAGATCATTAGATCACGAAATATACTGCAACACGCATCAAAACAAACACTTCTGGTAGTTTGTTCTTCGTAAGAACATATATATATATACATTTTAAAAAATACGGAAGCGTTTCCTAACAGTCTATATCGTTGCATAACTAATAATGAAATCTTTCGGTTCCCTATGATAACGTCGATATCAATAACATGACGTGTGTGGAGTTATTCTTCCCAGGTATTTGAGTGACGTACTTATGGTAAATTTTGTACATTTTGTATAACCCGCATCAATTGCGTGTTTTTCTTCTTTTTCTCTATGTGTCTTGTACAACAATATGTCGCTACTTGTGTTGTGTTGTGATCCATGTCCCTTTCTCTGCCCTAATGCCTTGTGGCGTTGTAGGTAAATTGTAAATAAATATAAATTAATTAATCCCAGTGCCGTGTACCCTAAGCTTACTTGTACAAACACGTATGTGCGTGAACCACTTCCGTTTCCGACGCGAACCTATGTAACAGTAACAATGCTGGTGTCACTTTCAGGCTTCGAGTAAAACAGTTTGCCACGAGAAAAAAACATGTGCGCCAAACGAAATGCGACAGTCTAAAACACTTAAAAGACGCAGGGCCGCGGAAACGCCCCACGGAGGCAGCGTGCATGCGCCGCTGCGCAGCTGATTGCCGCGGCTGTGAAGTTGTGCGCCCGGTCGCAGAGATGGCGCTGGCGCGCCGTGTTGTGGACTGTAGTTACAGTGACACTGTACTGTAGTGTAGATAGCGGAAGTGGCAGCCGGCGGCTGCGCGCGCAGAAGTATAATTTAACCTTACGAGATGGCGCCATAGTAGCGTGCGTTGTGCTAGAGAAGTGTATCGGTCTATCTGCGACGGCTGCGGTGAATCGCGCCTGTGCGCTGGTTCTCACGATCTCGGTTAGCAAATCCAGCGGCGTGGCAAGACAGTCGGGCGTGCTTGGCTACTACATTCGCGACGTGATAGATTACGTGATAGATAGAAACGCGGACGCCGCTGCGCCCATATTTCACATTAGGAATGCATAATCGTCGATGAATTTTATTTTAGTGCAAACCCCCTTCATGTACCTTTAGGTTCGAATAAACAAAAACGAACGAGGGGTCAGAGGTTCTGGAGGGAGTGGTGAGAAGTGAGGCCTTTTGTTAAATCTTGAGCATCTGGAGGTGTCGCTTGCGAGCATTGGCGTAAATCACGGGGGAGTCGGGGGGGTCCACACCCCTTGCAAGTGTCCCCGTTTGGGATTTAACTTAGAACATCATATATTTGAATTACTTGACAGTTAAGTACAGCGCATTCAACTTTTTGTAAAGGCTGATTATGATTTAGTGTGTACCTTTGTGGAATACCCCTTAGTTGTGTCAGACTATAAAAATCGCAAAAGTCGCTGGACCGGTTCAAATTATTATTATTATTATTATTATTATTATTATTATTATTATTATTATTATTATTATTATTATTATTATTATTATTATTTGTATAACCCCGCATCAATCGCGTGTTTTTCTTCTTTTTCTCTATGTGTCTTGTACAACAATATGTCGCTACTTGTGTTGTGTTGTGATCCATCCCAAGCAACGCTGGCCCGACTGCCGACGTTTGGCTGATCACTGGCAAATAGCCGGCAGCCGACTTCACTGGCCACCAGGCATCCGAAAAGGGTCGGCCGGAGGTGCGCTGCCAGCTACGTCGGCACAAGATCTGCTGCACGATTCGTGCCACCGTCGGTGGCCAAGTGAACGCCGAGCGCGCCAAACACTTGTCGGCACTAGGTCGGCTGCACGATTCGCACCACCGTTGGTGGCCGAGTGAACGCCGAGCGCGCCAAACGCTTGTCGGGGCGACAAGTCGGCAACACGTCGTGCCGGCCTTGGTTGCCGGCAGAGAATTCGAACAGCGTGTATTATTTTAGGGCAGCATAAAATACACTGCAGGAAGTGTAAACAACTCCTACAGTGTGATTTTTTAAACATTACAAAAATCACCTGTGACACACAACATACTTGTGGTCCTTGAGCTGATTACACCAAGTGATAGAGATTATTTGTGCGAACAATCCAAATACATTATTGACTAAATAACAAAAATAATAGCGAGTCATTACATTCGTGCATGGTTTCTCCAAGGCGTGCGTATCTAGAGTTTTTCGAGACCATCATTCGCCAAGTGTGCGACAGTATTATATACATGGGCGTTAAACTAGGCTTTTGTCGTTGTTCGATGCTTAAAACGGATTCTTACAAAAAATAAACGTGACTGAAGCAAACAGTGAATTTCTACCTCAAATTTGATGGCATAAATATTAAATCGTAAGATTTCATTCCAATTATTGCAAACTCAGTGGCTACAGTTAGTCAGTTGCAGTAGGTAAGGCAGTGTAATTTGAAGGTCATAAATGAACTTTATTTAGATAGGCGATTATTTATTTTGCTTTTTCATGCAAGTAATGTCACCCGCTTGCATTAAACCGAGCTCACATAATACATTTATGTCATTTCTGAACTAAAACGGCCATTAAAAACCATTCTGTATAACTTAAAAGAAGCATCGTCTGTATACAGACAACATGAAGCATGAAAATTTTTGCGTGCTGCCCGAGCAGCGCTTTCAGCCAAACAGTCTGTGGATAGAGAGACGCAATGTTTTGTTCTAACAGCTAGTCCTTTATTATGTAATTTGCGCAATGGAATGAGTAAACGTTCTCATCTTTCGCTGACGGATAAGTCAGGCAAACGGAAATCCCATATATGCTATGTGAAAAAAACTCATCAAAAGGCGTGGCCGCAATGTAAGATTTTAGTACCAATACACGAATAATATATAAACAAGAAATATTATTTCAAGGTTGTTAGAACGAACACATAGCGATGGCAATCCACGGAAGACTCGTGCTGTGGAAAATAAAACGCAGAAGGTGGAAAAGTGCGGGAAAGAGCAAAGAGGGTCGGCCTCAGGCCAACATAAAGGAACCGCGCGCTGCTCTACAGTATAGCTAGGGAGCGTGGAGTGAAAAACACACTTAAAAAAAAAAAAGCAAAATAACATGCGCTACTGCGGCCCGCGCCCCGGAAGCTCCCGGTGGGGAGAGGGAACTTCTTTTTTTCTTTTTTTCCGCTGTTCTCCGGTTTTCTTTCTCAGCGTGGAGCCGCCTCCTCTTTCGAAGAAGCCGCACATCTGCAGGCCCGCCGTCAGTGCCCAGCAGTGCTTTTTGCCGCAAGATAAGAAAATGGGACACGTCCGAAACAGCACCACTAAAGACTTGCGTTTGTCCAAAATTTACGCGTGTACGTCTAGGTAGTAACAAGTTTGAATTAAGTTAACGCGAATTTATCTTTTTCTTTAATGTGCAATGTAGTTACGCCTTTATCTCTTACAGATAATAAGCTCATATTCCTCGATATGCCTATTTGAAAAGTTTCTGTTATCCCATCACTTTGTCAGAGGTCGCCTTGCATATGTTTGTGACATTCATCATTTTAGCACAGCATTTCAAGTAAAAATGAACCCTTGTTTTTAATAAAAGACAAAGCAAGTACACCGTAACCTACATTATAAAGAAATTAAAATAATCCCAACGATGCACTGCCTCAAGATCCGAAATAATGCCAGTCAGAAATCGCATTGTGATCATTTTATACGTCTTGAAAATACTAAACAAAAAGATAAGCAAGCGAATATGATGCATGGAAATGCATGAGAAACATTCCGCGGATTTGTCTGATCTTCTGACTCATGCGTATAAAAGAATCGCATAATGGAGCATTTGCGGCGGGTAATGCGCAACGCGCCACTGCTGTTCTGTTGGAATGTAATAAAATGTTTACTAGTTCTGTTATTTCACAGAATGATAATTATCAATGGAAGCAACACGTGCTTAAAACTGGACGCTGTATCTTTATATTTCTGTGATTCTATGGAGGTTGTAGCTTTATATTTCAAGACGCGTTAGACAAATGCATAGCTAGTGCCTCGCGGTAATCTGCCGTCGTCGGTGCCTCGCATGCAAAACGAAAAAAAAAGTAATAAAATTACATTGCTAATAGTAGACGCTTCACGTGCCGTTGACGATATGTGTGGCTGACTGTAGAGGGTGCGCAACGTAAGCGTACCGTACGTTTCTACACATATGAGAACTTAATTATCAAGTCCCTTGCTGACGCACCACATGGGACCAGGTGCACTGCTCGACACCGTTAGATTGATTTATATATTTGTCCAGCCTTGCATCGGCTGCATAGAGTGATGAGGATTTGTCAGCAGAGCTCATCAATCTAACGCCGTTGTTATCGAAAGCAGAGCAAATAACGCGACGTGGTGAAAGTATTCGTCTCTGATCGAGTGACAAGTTGAACACTGGTCAATTTTACTTTGAAATTCAACATTTAGGTTTCGAGCTAACAAGCGCGAGCGCGTTTGGGCAGTATGTTGAGGAATAAGTCATGTAGTGTAGCTACAAACGCGATGACGGCCTTTGGTCAAACAAGGAAAACCGGCTAAGGGATAACATCGAGTTTTGCTCTGAACTGACTGAAGTTAAGCTATTAATCGGATGCTGACTATACATGCGATGGCCATAATGATGAGCGCATGCATTGGCATCAATATGGAAGTTGGAGTTCTTCGGCGTTGTGAAGAATTATTCGATCGGAGAATATCGTTAAAATATTTTTATAACCTTGAGAAATCGCAAGATTTGAACACTCTGGAGATCAATGTATTTGCCACCAGGAAGTACATAACGGATAAGAAAGTGCAATCACGCGAATTTATGTTTAACGTGGCTTTACAATGGTCCATTGTGCCGCGGTATAGAATTGACTGAAATAGTTCGCAAATGGCACGTTGATTGTAACCGACCATATACATTACACCATCTATTAATAATAAACTTTATTGAAAATGAATTAATTCATTCTTTCTCCCATCGGAAAGGTTTTGGCTGCTTTATAGCGAGACCAAAAAAATATTAATTTCGTCACACGAATTGTGCGAAATAGAGTTCTCGCGGACTGTACAACTTTAATGGAAAATTTCAGATACGTGTTTCAGGGGCGCGAAAGCTCTAACTGAATATATGAAAAGCTGAATTGCGAAGTGATCTTAAAATCTGGCGTTCTTGTAGCTTATTACATGTCCATTTGTCTAAGAATGACGTCGCATTTGCAGTTCTGCTCCAATCAATAACCCCAGCACTAAAGTTACATGTTTGCTGTGCCTCAGTTTTCCCGAATCCAGCCGAATATTTCTGATGTGCACATTAAGTATGTGAATAAGAAAAGGTACAATTGCGGAGTTGGTTAGGATGCGGAATTTAAATGTCGAAATTTTTCACCTGTTTCGCAAGAAACTTCAGAACCTTTAGCGATCGGGCCGCTGAGAATCCTCCGCCGCATTGTCATGAGCACCTTTAAAGCCTTATGATGGCCTGTTATGATGAAGCACTTATATGCTCAATGTACAGTGGTACGACGTGAGTGCTTTTCAAGTGTACCGAGCGTTTACGGTTTCTGCTCGAAGCTCAAGAAAATGTCCGCCTTTGCATGCATTAGACGCAAAGCATTTGGTTGAACAACATCAATAAATGGGAATAAATGCGAGTACCGAGCAGAAATTTAATTTTGATCCTGATACTATAGCGCGCTAATCTCTATTAAAATATCGATGATTTTGAACTGTCCACCGAACTGTCCACCGCTTTAGCACGGTCGTGAATATAAATATATTTTTGATCTGATACAGAGGGAGGACATCAGATATAATGGAAACATTGGAATATAGAATCGAATATCGTCATACTTGATTCGGTCTTCGGGAATAGCCCACATGCGTTAATACGAATGTTTCAAAATATCATCTATGTCCAAATAAACACAAAATTAGCGTAAAAGTCGCTTGCAGAGCCAGAATTCGATAGTCCGCACACTCTGAAGAGTTTTAATATTTGTACTTGATGCTCAGTTTATGGTTTTCATGTTAATTTGGTTTTAATGTTAGGGTGCCAACGATATTTTGTGTTAACAACGAAAACGGTTCAATTCAAATTCGATTCGCTTCTTGGACGCATGTGCTTCAGTGGAAATTTCGCGCGCCTTTTTTTTCTCACCAGACAGAGCTGATATAAGCAACACGTGCGTTCCCCCGGAAAAAAAAAAAACGAAAAAAAAACAAGTGGTGAGATGGGGTCTTCGCGGTTCTTGCTTTGGAGAGAGAGCACGCGCAACATGCATCACATCCCTCTCCCAGAAAGAATGACAAGTCCTGAAAGGAGGAACGGAATGTGCCGAGGCGGCGGGGCGTGCAAGCGGAGCGCCGGACCTCGGACCTCGCTCTCGCGGTTTTGTTTTCTTTGTCACCGCGCTGGGGAGGGAAGCAAGCTCCGTGGCGTGCGTGACTTCCCTTCCTGCGAAATCGTAGCTCTTTCGAGCACTACGCAGAGGCGGGCAAGCACTCAGAAGCATTTCGTTTGCCTTGATCCTGGAGGCGCGCGGCCGTCTCCCGCTGCCGAGGATTTGACGCGAACCCGTAAGTGACATTCTATTTCCTCGGTGTATCGTATCGTGACTTTTGTCTAGCGACAAAATCAAATTTTATTTGCGCAATTGATGCGTCAATCTGGTCGTCTCTTCTAGCGGGCAGATCAGAAATGTTCAGGCGAACGGTGGTTATATTTGTCCGTGGACCCAAGACGTCGTTGACGGGCAAATATGTAAGATTTTCTTGTTTTTTATTTGTGGCATCTTATTGTAAGACCGTAACCTATTTTGCCGTTTTCTCTAAGGAACACTGCAACAAGGACTGGTGTGGATAGCGTGCTGCGCTGGTCTCGCCCACTGAAAAGAATTCTGGTAAGACGCATGCTTGGTTACGAAAGTTTCACGCAATCACTTTTCATCTGATCGCAAGTGTGCTGTAAATGCCGACTGCACAATATGTGACTGGCCCGCGGCCGCTTTGAAGGTAAGATTGTGTTCTCATTAATCTATTTATTGTACCATTTGTTTTGCAGTGACATTACGAGCCAACAATGAAAACCTCAATCCATCCTGTCTCCACATATTATCTAGTTTGTGCGCTGTGGAGCTTGAAAGCACTTCTCAGAATTTCAGCACACTGGCATTTATTGTAAGTGCAATGTTTTTCTTATTTGTGCAGTGACAAAATAATTTTGTTTAGTTGTGTGAATAGAGTTTCTAGACGCGACATGACTGTGCAACTGGTCAAGTAAATAGTCTACCTTTCTCAGAGTATTATTCATTGTTCTTTCTTTCAGTATTTCCCGACAGAAGAACAATGCAAGTCTCACATCTTGATGCGGGTGGCGATTTACCCTCTCACATCTCGACGGTAAAACGTCGCATCTGCGTACGTGTTCAGGGCCAAGAGCACGAGAACTGGCCGAAAGAAGGGAGCCGATCCAACAAGAATGCCGTCCGTTTTATATATATGTCAGCGCTATCATGCAGCGATCAGAACAATAATTGAACCAAGAATTGGGTAGATAAACACGTTGGGCTAGTTGATGAACTGCGTGAAGGAAATGTATATCCCTCCAAAAATATGTGACTATTGAAAATGCTGAAGAAGACCAGCTGCCTTTCTTATTTCATCACCATTTCTTAATCCATTTGTGGCTGGATGTATACTTTCTCAGCTGGGTAAATGCAGTGGATGTTTCAGTGATTAATTGCCCAAGAAATTTTATTAATTTTTCTTGTTCTTTTTTTTTCACAGGGTACACGTGCAGCAAGTTTACAACGAGCACTCTTCACTTAAAAATAGCCTTTCATCGATGCTCAGCAGGGAAATTAAATGAAGGGGAAATATGACAACCATGTGGATGTCATATTTCCCTTTCATTTATTCACCCATTACTTCTGCTCAATAAATGTTTTTTATTCATTTTCTTGAGAAATGCCTTTGTCGAGCACAACTGCATGTTGGTTGAACATGCATACGTGCACATTTGTGTTATACTGGCTTCATATATGTCAATCATTGAATTTATGGTCAGGCACAAATATAATTACATCTGATCACTCATAACAAGTGTTATTATGCATGGTAGCTAATTTTTTTATATGATTGTTTTCGGTGTCATTGGCCACAATGCTCAAGCTTGGCTGCTGGTCATTGTAATAAGATGTTTTATGCTTGCTAGGAAAGCACTCTCAACAACATACAAGTGCAATTGTTGTCAGTATGTTTTGAACGTTTCAATGTGGCCAATATATTTTTCAGCCGCAGTAAGATGTCCTGAAGCAACACATCAAAGAGTCGCATGACTGTTGATGCTGGAAGTCATTTTGTGCTCACCAGACAATCAATTGTAAGGACACCTCAGAATGACGGTGGCCAATATGTTTTTGAATGACATTACA
This sequence comes from Rhipicephalus sanguineus, assembly GCF_013339695.2. Taxonomy (NCBI): domain Eukaryota; kingdom Metazoa; phylum Arthropoda; class Arachnida; order Ixodida; family Ixodidae; genus Rhipicephalus; species Rhipicephalus sanguineus. The sequence goes on from NC_051176.1 coordinate 197,960,648, forward strand.
AGTACATTAGGAAAATTCTAAAGAATAACATTAAACAGTCAAATGACTGTTGATGACGATAGTCGTTTCATGCACACTAGACAATCACTTGTATTCACGCATCAGAGAATAATTTGGAATCACGCATCAGACAATCACTTGTATTCACGCACCAGACAATCAGTTGTATTTACGCATCAGAAAAATCGGCCAATATGTTTTTGAATGACATTACAAGTACAATAATTTATTCTTAAGAATATCAATAGACAGTCAAATGACCGAAATGTCAGAAGTCATTAGACTTTCTTGTTAAACTCATCTCACATTTTCATAAGGGTATGTCCGTGTGAACTACTTGTTGTGTAGATTTTGCAAAGTTTTACTGCAATTTCATTTTCTCATCATAATATCACCTTCTGCTTTTCAGATACCGTTTTTATGGTGCTCACGCTGAACAGGAGCGACAGCATAGCAAGTCACAAGTCTGATGCCTCCAGCCGTCACCACTTTTTGATTTATTCTTAACCATAAGGAATAAAGATTGAAACATGATGCCGATTTCTGCAGTTTATTTTGCGCCATATGACACTATGCACATCAGTCACACATTTTAGTCGGCTATACTCATACAAGCATGTAAATGAGGAATACCTAAACTTCTTAATTGGAAATCACAGACCATCTTTTTGCGCTTTCTATATTACTTTGCTGCGAAAGGTGTGTTGTTTTGACGAGTTTTATTAAAATAATGCTAAAATTGAACTACTCTTTTTTTTTCAGTCGCTGGGTAGAACGGCAAGTATTATTGGACTTGCTTAAAATAAATACTTCACTACTTTCAACAGTAGTCGCGCAAAAGTGGAGCAAGGGTCAAATGAGTAGCTTAAAATAGTTGTGGAGTCGCTTGACGCTTCGGTGTGGGTCACTTGACCCCCGTAGGAGTGTTACCGGCAAGAGTCGTCCGACTCCTTATAAGTGGTAACTTGATCCTTCGGATAAGAGTCTTGCCGCTCTGCCTAGAGGGTCGGGGCTCCTAGAGCGCGCCGACACTGACCCACCAAGACAGTCACCGTGACTCTAAAGAGCGTCGTATACGTGGCAAGCCAGAACTCTCCGAAAAGAGTCACTTATACGCTTTTTTTTTCTGAAGAGTGTATCTGCGCCCAGTTATAGCGCATATTGCTGTTCAGTCACTGTCGTATGAACGCCAGCCTGAAGAATACTGCTAGATAAACTCGTGCACCGGCTCACATGACATGAACAACATAACAAAGATTTTGTTTCAGGAGCCTTGCTTCCAAAGAACACACTGGATTTATTCTCTCTTTCGACGGAGAGATTGCTTCTTTTTGCAGTTCATGGAACTGTCAAACTCGACGTCAGCACCGGAGCGCAAAAGAATCCACTTTTAAATGCGAAGCATTTCTTAGCGAACTTCTGCGGGTTTGAGCGTATCTATCTATCTATCTATCTATCTATCTATCTATCTATCTATCTATCTATCTATCTATCTATCTATCTATCTATCTATCTATCTATCTATCTATCTATCTATCTATCTATCTATCTATCTATCTATCTATCCGCCTACGACTTTGTGCTCTCCTGGCCGTTTCGTTAATCGGATGTATACCAAAATTGGTATGGAATAACATGACCGTATTACGAACATAAATGACAGGTCATAACATGAAAATCATGACATGCATGTCATGAACAGCATGATTTACATTCCACGGCCTTGGGGCTCTTGCGGCCATTCCGTTAATTTCATATATACCAAGACTGGTATGACGTCACAAGAGTTCATGGCGAACATAATGACAGGCCCTAACGTGCAAATCATGACACGCATGTCATGTGCGGCATAATTTACGTGACATTGTCTCAGGGCGCTAGCGGCCGTTTAAATGAATGGATATATACGAAAACTGGTATGACGAGACATTTCGACATTACGAACATAACTGACACGTCGTAACATGAAAATCATGACACGCGTGTCATGCACGTCATGATTTACATGCCACGCTCATGACGCACTCACGGCCGTTTCGCTAGGTTGATATACACCAAAATTGGTATTGCGCGATGTGACTGTATGAAGAACATGAATAACAGATGGTAACATGAAAACCATGACATGCATGTCATGTATGTCATGACTTACATGCCACGCTCATGGTGCATTCGCGGCCGTTTCGCTGGCTTGATATACACCAAAATTGGTATTGCACGACGCGACTGTATGACAAACGTAAATTAGATGTGGTAACATGAAAATCATGACATGCGTGTCATGTACGTCATGATTTACATGGTACGCCCATGGTGCGCTCGCGGCCGTTTCGCTAGATTGATATGCACCAAAATTGGTATTGCGCGATGTGACTCTATCAAGAACATGAATAACAGGTGGTAACATGAAAACCATGACATGCATGTCATGATTTACATGCCTCGCTCATGGTGCATTCACGGACGTTTCACTAGCTTGATATACACCAAAATTGGCATTGCGTGCCGCGAATGTATGCCGAATGTAAATGACAGGTGGTAACATGAAAACCATGACATGCATGTCATGTATGGCATGATTTACATACCACGCTCATGGTGGTCTCGCGGCCATTTCGCTCGTTTGATATACACCAAAATTGGTATTGTGCAATGTGACTGTATAACGAACATAAATGGCAGGTCCTAACATGCGAATTATGTTATGCATGTCATGTACGGTATGATTTGCATGACACTGTTATGGTGCGCTTCCGGCCGTTTAGATAACTGGATATATACCAAAATTGGTATTGCATGACAGGAGTGCGTGATGAACATAAATCACCGGTCATGCAGTGTATATGCCAGAATATGTATACGTTTCATTGGCATGGTATACAGGGTGTTTCAAGAAATGTGTCCAACCTTCTCAAAAAATCAGGAAAATGCGATATTTGCTCGGGGCTTTCAGAATTGCTTTTTCTGTAGCGGCAGGAATCTTAAGGTAGTTAAGGACATCATTTAGGACAGTAATTAAGAAAGTTACATTAATGAACTTTTTAATTGGTGGAGTTAGGTGATTGTGTCAAATGGGAGAATTGAAGTTCTTCACGCGAGGAACCCATCCGAGCTCTGAGATTTCGAAAAAGCGTCCTCTAGTAATTGTTGTAACGTAATGAAATTCAACGAAATACAACGGCTTTCAACAGCGAAAGCCATCGAATTCGGTTGAATTTCATTACTTCGTAATTATTACTAGAGGCCGCTTTTTCGAAATCTCAATGTTGGGGTGGGTTTCTGGCACGAAGAACTTCAATTCCCCAATTTGACACAGTCAGCTAACTCAATTAATTAAAAAGTTAATTAATTTAACTTTCTTAATTACTGTCTGAAGTCATGTCTCTAACCATCTTAAAACCCGTACCACTACAGAAAAACCAATTCTGAAGGCAGCAATCAGATATCGCATTTTCCTGATTTTTTGAGAGGGTTGAACACATTTCTTGAAACACCCTGTATACCATATTGTGCATGCACGCGTGCATGGCAAACATGCGATATATGGTGAACTAGATGCCATGGCATGAATGATTTCATTCGGCTCAAAAATAAACAAAGCGATGTATGCAGATCTTTGCTGGCTGCTTCGCATTACATCGATTCCCACAGTGCGTGGGATCTGCCGGATTTTTTTTTTCTATTCCTCTCAATGTCCACAATTAGCACCCATACAATACCACAGGAAAAACTAACCAGACTTAATTTAGTTCGAATGAAGCTATCATCTTTGATATCTTTGTCTTTGAAATTGCATCCGTGAATGTCACTTTTAGTGCAATTACTTGCTGAATTTCCTTTGTACGGCTACCATCTTTGCCTATTCTGGGTCTTAGAAAAAGCATAATGTTCTACGAAACATAGTTGCTTATCTGAATCATAGGTTGGTCACCTACGCAGCTACAAATCGGGCTCACAATAATGCACAGACAATTAATCTTCATCTTTCACGCGATGAAATCCGTTTCCTGCTGACAGAGATATCATGGAGTCTCACCAAAACAAATGCTTCGATCAACAATCTAAAAGTTCAGACTTATATTTAATAGGCCCTTGCATAAAACTATCCATTCCATCGGATTTGAGCGAAGATAGGAAATTCGGCCACCCAGACGAATGTGTACATCATCTACTCCTCGAGTGCCAAAAATATGATTCACCAAGAAAGGTATTACGAGCAAGTTCGTTGCTTTTAGACAGAAGACCACTCACTCTAAAGAAGATACTAGGTCCATGGCCAACCGCTGGCCTTCAGAAAAGAGCGCTTGTCGCCTTCAGAAAGTTTCTTGATGAATCAAATATTTTATGGAAAAATTCAGAAGATCCCACGTAACGTGGGAATCGATGTTATGCGAAGCATGCCCGGGATGGTGACTGTGGCGTAATTTCTCTTATTGAGGGAAACGTTACGGAATGACGGTAGAGAAAAGTGGAAGTGGTATACTCACACTCATATGTTGAAGAGTCGCATACGTATTATATAACCAGTTGCTTACAGTTGCGTAACGATGCCAACAGCAACATGGGTGTTACCAACACCAGGCGCAGTAAGCTGATATGTAGTGCTTATATTCTTCAATACTAGATAGCGCGAATCCGATCAGGGCAAAGAAGGAGCACAGATGCACAGGACAGGCATTACTCGCAACTAAGTTTCTTTTAGGAAAGTTTCCCTTGATATATGGTACGTAGCCGAGTGGCACACGCAGGCGCACTGCATGTACGTTACAATCACAGTTAAAGTTGTTGCAGTTGCGTTACAGTTGTTAGGCTTATACTTGTCCGTTATGACGGAGAACGCACGCACGTTTCACGAACCCGTGTGTACGTGTACAAGGGGTTGTTGACAGTTCTTGAACAAGGTCATCATCACCGTGATCAGTGAGCACCAGCAGCTGGACCGGACTTGTTAATCGGATCCGTTCGTGATCGCGGCTACGAGTGGTCTAAGTGTAGTGAAGTGCGAGGTATAGTGCAGCTCGTGGAAAACCTGGATGCCTCTTATGATGAAATGATCTATGATGCCTCCTGTCCTGGACGTGGCAGCGAGGTCTTTTAATGCCCTGTCCACATCCAAGCTGTCTTTCACGCACTATAAGAACCAGGCGTTGTTGGGTGTTGATAAGTCAATGTTGAAGTAACCGGCAATGATGAGACGCCTGGTTCTCTCGGCAGATTTATTGTCGGGAAGCATTCACCCCGGTTTTTTTTGTAATCCACGTAGTCCACGTTGCGGACTACGCGGACGAGTGGATGGTAGTTGAGCGTCTTCCAGGGGTGTTCTGTCTTCAGCTCCCTCACTTTCTGTGCGTCGGCCGTGGTGGTGTAGCGGTTACGGTGCTCGGCTGCTGACCCGAAGGTCGCGGGTTCGATCCCGGCCGCGGCGGTCGCATTTCGATGGAGGCAGAATGCTAGATGCCCGTGTACTGTGCGATCTCGGTGCACGTTAAAGAATGCCAGATGGTCAAAATGTTCCGGAGCCCTTCGCTATGGCGTCTGTCATAATCATATCGTGGTTTTGGGACACAATACCCCAACAATTATTATTATTATCACTTTCCTTGCGTGTCAACGTGTGTGTTCGCCGTTAGTGCGTTGGTTGAGACTCTGTATCACCTTTGGCACATACCCGCATAACATGAACTCTGATATGCGGGTATGTGCCAAACGTGACTGAGTGAAAAGGTTTCATGACGTACGCGACAGGTATTTTGCGTTATTCATGTCATGACCAGCGAATCGTGTTCGTCATACACTGATCCCCTGCTATATATGCCAGTTTTGGTATATTACGAGTTATGCCAGTTTTGGTATATTACGACCAGGAGAGCCCCCAGACGTAGGTGGCTAGACAGATAGATAGATACGTAGATAGAAACAGCCAAAGTGGCTGAGGTTCGCTAAGAAATGCTTCGCATTTAATATTAACGTACACTATTTTGTTGCCTTCCTCTTCATACTGAAAGCAAATGCATAATATTGTGATCGTATGTTTGATGTGATGTGTAATTATTTGTCTTAGTGTGCTGTCCTGTGTATGTTAAGCCATACAGAATATCTGAGTTTGGACGTCTACATGTGAGCTTATTTTACCTATTTGAACTTGTGCTCCACTGCTTGTGTACATATGAACTTTTACCTATTTGAATATTAATGTGGTGTTCGATTGTACTGTATTGGTACATCTTATGTTCGACAGTATAACCCTTTATGCCCTTGTTATTATTTTCTTTTACTACATATTTTGTCTGCTAAGCGAGAATGAGTAGCCGATGCCACCATAATGGCCCCAACCACTCCTATTCATCATTTCAAAAAAAAAAAAAAAAGGTGAATGACTTAACGCATGTTCACTGCAGTCTGTAAACTAGTCGTCTATTTGCGTCAGAGTTGCCAGATGTTACCGAGCTAACAAGCACATAATCATCACAAAAGAAGTCCCAAAAAAGCGGCGCGACTTTCGCGAAGAAGCCCAAAAGAAACGGAAATTTAATTAATTTTCCCATACTTGAAGATATTTCTAATTATAATAAAAAAATGTCCCTCAAATACGAAAGGTAGTTGAAAACATCGCGTTAATTATTTTGCACAGCGAAAATATCGGAGCTATGAACGAAAGCACATATTTACTGTTTAACATTGCCTCCAGGGTAGTCTCTATTCGGTTAAATGTACATCTGCCAGTCCATGATTAACGTTATGTTAATTCCCCCAACGTACGTTTGACTTCAACACTCAGCTACACAGGGTCATCAACAAACGTGCCGTATTGGTGAAATGCAAATAGGCCCAAAAAACGCGACAAGCGACTGGAAAATTCTACAAGCGACTCAGAGAAAAAAGAACCCCAAATCGGGTTATTATCAGCGGAACTGGCAACTCTGATTTGCATCCAAAACATATTATTAGCAAGAAAATTTGTGCAGAACGACTAGCCGTTGTGACATACGTAGCCCGACACTACGATGCAGCGCGCTTAAGTTACGGCGCAATCTCGGGATCAATGCTGAAGAAATATCGCTCACACAGAAAGAGCCATTACTTTTCTATCGTTACCCTTGCCGTATACAATAACGAAAAGAGCATCTGGAATCTGCACCATCCCACGTATTTTTTCCTCTAATAGGTCCTCGCGACCTCGAAATGAAAGCTCGCATGTGTCCGTGTCAGAGTTAGTCAATCGTTTTTATGGTTAAAGACAGTCTCTGAAGGCACGAATAGGAGCAGACTTTGGTGCGAAAAGGTATCTACTAAAGAGATATACCACGCGTGCGCAATGTAACTCCTTTCACGGGAGCTAGCTGCAGCCTCTCTTACATTTGGAGGTAGTTATGCGATTGCTGCCGTTACTGTTGTGAGAGAGGGAACATTAAAGGTTCTCAGACGATT